>NW_005187643.1:168224-172557 GCF_000239375.1 Pundamilia nyererei | reverse complement strand
CCCCCCCCAGCCACCCACCCAAACACACACGCACACTCCCAAAAATCTGCTGCATTTAAAACCCTTGCACGAGGACGCGCGCTGCATGCAACGCTGGTCCCGCTAATACAGCCACAAACGCCGATCAATATATTGCCCAGGCTGTAATTATTTCATCGCCATGCACGTTTGCACGTCTGCACACACACTTCACCAAAAAACTTTTCCCCAAAAAAACATATTTTTAAACTAAGCCTCAAAATTAATTTCAGTCCAAATCCAAATCATTATATCAGTTGCTACTTGATTGTATGAGTAGTTACCTCAGATATAATGTGATATAAAACTTTTTTAAAGCCCCACTTTAACTTATTCGTATTTTACCCACACCCAGACCACTTAAGGTATATTTTTAATAAAAAGTAAATATAATAACCTACAAAAACGGCATAACTGGGTTATCACACAGTCACATTTTTAATTTGATGTTTCCAACATAGAGACAGCTGATTATTGAATATCTGCTGGAGTCTCTTTTTAACAATAAATATGACAAATGTGATTGTGACCTGATGGAAAACAGAAGCTGCACTTTCAGTGTAATTATTGCACGTGTTGCTGTCTTTTGATATATTAAACAAAAAATGACGTTCAACCATTTCGTTTTCTTTTTTTAAAAAAGGCCTATTTTTATTCAAATTTACCTAAAAATGGAAATTTAAAATAGCTATTATGTTTGTTTGGGGCAATTTGTGCGCTACTTTGTCGAGTTGAAACGAAAAGAAGAAGCTCAATCTTGTGCGCAAAATTCCGAAGTATTTGCTTATATGCAAATAAGCTTCACTCAACAGAAAAAGAGAAGAAGGCCATAATCTGTGACGATAAATCCAGGATATTAATGCTGCACACAATATTTATTTAGTCTGCACTTATTTCCTTAGATTTCGCTAAAGTCTGTTTTATGCATTGGATGTAAATGGCCTGCCAGGTTCAACGGAAGAACGGAAGCGAGGTTAAATATTTCTCACTGAAAAACAAAAAGTCTAAATTAGAGAAATATTTTTAGAATAAATAATTTTTTATTTAAAGCAGATAAGTGTAAGAAAACGAAATAAAATCTTGACTAAATGATTTTAAAAATAAATCAAACGTCGTTCTACAAAACAACCAGACAGGCGTGTCTCATTTTATGATCGTCATTTTTTCTTTGCATAATTGAAATGTATTCAAATATTATGCATTTGGATATGGCTTTGCAAACAAAGTTAAAGATATATAGTAACTGATCTGATTGTTGTTTTTAATCCTCTTTGAAATCGCCCAGACTTTTTTAATGTCCATTTGTCATCGATCGATTTTCCATCCACACTGCGACACTTTCATTTAAATTGATGAATAATAACAATTTTATATCTGGAGGGCCACACATCCCCCTGGCACCAAACACAACCTTTATAATTCCCACTCCAAATTCTGAACATTTACTATTATTTTTTTTATATATAAAGAATAATATCGAAATAAACATTTAAACTCGACATTCGGTTGTCTGGTTCCTGATAAGTGAAGGCCTTAATTGGGCTATATTGGCAAACTGGAGAAAAAGAATATTATTTATTTGGTGTTTTATAGATTTTATTTATGGAAGAAAAAAAGAAGTAACCGCGCTTGAATCGTAAAACAGCTGTTTGCATAAATTGTGCAGACAAATCTGGAAATCCAAGACATCCTGAGAGACTCTTGATAAACTCTTACTTACAGGAAACCTGTTTAAAACATCAATAAGGGCGCAGGAGCCATTATGTGATTATGTGGTGCTGGCGGTTCTTTATTTTTATTATAAAAGCTATTGCCTTTTTCATCAATTTGCAGGGAGCGTCTGTCACTGCGGGCCCCAGAGCCGCAGCCGCTCTGACCCCCGGGTCAAAGGTCAGCTAGCCACTCCACCGTTACTGCAGCTCATCAGCCGCTGCAGTGCCAGCACCAGAGGAGCCGGCTCGTTTTAAAATATAGACAAGTGTCAGGTGGAGGTTAAAGCGACTGTTTTTCCTTTAGAAAATACAGTAAATTATGAAGAAGTATACAAACAAACTGGGAGACGTGGAGTTGCAACGCTTAGAAGATATCCCTCCGCCTGTAGGAACAGCGTCGCGGACACACAGGTGAGTATTCTGCGCATTGATATTTAAATTAGCCCTTAGCTTTCCAGCCACCTGTTTATCAGGTAAATTTACTGGAAAATTTCCCCGAAATTTTAAAGTTTACACCAAAACATTAGTGTCAGTCTCTCTGTTACCTACCTGCCCAAACACACTCGGTGTGAGGAGAAGACTTGGCATAATTAGGTGGTTTATTGGTGCAGGCTAAATCCTTCCTTTAGCCTCACGGCACTTGAAATAGTCCCCGTTTTATTGTGGCTAATAGCCTGACGTTAAGGCTTCACGAGGCCGTTTAAAGCTTTTTAAAAGCCAAATCGTATTTTTATGTTCACTTGTGAAAATCATGGTGGTTCCAGCCGTACTGAACCATGCCAGTAGCATGTTTCTGGAGATTAACTGTAGTTGTAATAAACACAACAATTATCAAATAAGTCAAATTATTAAGAAGGCATGCTCCAAAAAAAAAAAAAAAGGTAAATTGTCTAATGTCCTTATGAGGAATTTCATATTGTGACTGTATTGTACATAATGTAGGTCTACTGATGGTTAAATGCAGATAAACACGTGAAATATTTGTGAAGGAACTGAGAAAGTATGAAAATATGGTGGCAGTGAAGTGTCGCTGAGCTGTGACTGCAGGCTCTTAAATAATATTTCCTCATTGCTCCGTGGAAAATAAGGATCAGGACTGCCCAGTGACTGATAAGAAAGAAAAGCCCCTCACATACAGACGCCCCCTCTTCTTCCACCCTCTGGTTTCCCTGTCATCTCTGTGGAAGGTTTAAAATTAATTAATTTCATATTGACTGATAACATCAATAAATATTTGTCTCTTATACTGTATGAGAAATTCTTGCAATCAGCTTGAAGTAAACAGTTAAATCTAAAATCCAGATAACAAGCTGCTTTCTCCTGATGTCACACAGTATTCTGGGTAATGTCTGATTTATGAACCTCAGCCATCATCACAGTCATTGCATATTGACTCTCATCATTGTGTTTATTGACATCTGTGTGAACCTCATAATAGTCGTCATTTGATCAGTGTTCCTCAATAAATACTGCAACTGAAGCATGGGAGGTCAGGGAAACAGTAACTCCCTCGGATTGATTTCCAATAATCTGGTCGCTGCCTGTGTGATCCGCAGGCTGCAGGCTGCGGGGAATTGTCAGCTCCTGTCCTGATGCCTGTTTCCTTGGCGACTGGCGTGGAGATAATAGCCGTTAATGAGATATTAACCCCAAATAGGGACGAAGACAGGAAGTGATGAGCGTTTGTGGAAAACGCTTCAGTCGGGCTTCGTCAATGGACGACCCCGACCCGATCAATATTGTTTTGTTATTCAGCAACGGTAACAACCGGTGAGACCCCGGTCGCTTGAAACTCAGGAGGTAAATCCAATTCTTCAGTATGGATGCACGGAAACATGAGAGGAAGCATTAAAGCGCAGACAAATAATCCAATCACATAGAAAAAATATAGATACAGCATACAGCACTACACACACACACACATAACAGAATTATATGGCTGGCTCTTTGTCCAGCTGGTTAGGATGGAAGCAGGCGATTGCACCCTGCAGGTCAAAGGTCAACTTCATCCCAGACACCTGACCTCATCCACCAAAGGTTGACCTCCCTGGATCAGGAGTGTGTGTGTCTGTGTGTGTATGGGTGTAAGTGTGAGAGTAGAAAGGGAGGGTGGACGATAAGGAGAGAAACATGGGAATTATTGCCAAATGGTGAACATAAAAATTGAAGTGTGTCTGCGTCTGTGTGTGATTGTCGCAGATGGCCGTGGATGAGAGGTTAACAAATTTGAAGATATTTATGATTTGAAGATGAGAAAAATGTTATTTTGTGTTAGTTTGTGTCCGAGTACGAAATCCTGTCTGCATCTTAAACTTGGATTTTCTCATTCGGAGCCGAGAGGCGTGATATAGAGACAAGAAGTAGATGAACTGAGAAAGGATGACAAATTAGAGACAAAGCAAAGGACAAGTAGAGGGAAGCTGGTTAAAGAAAAACAATGACAGATTGGTGGATAGTTGCAGCTGCAGCTTTTCCTCTTCCTTCACCATCATTTCATTTTTCTTTTACTTTCTCCTTCTGTCCTTCTGCTCCTCCGTCCCTCCATCCCCGCATCTCACTGCAGCTTTCTGGCAAATTATCACCTGACCTTGACTCATGTGACC
>NW_005187643.1:142578-168204 GCF_000239375.1 Pundamilia nyererei | reverse complement strand
CCCCCCCCAAATGAACACACACACACAAATACAGCACACACAGGCTTGTAGATACTGCACTTGCAGCAAGTTGCACATAGTCGAGTACATGGTCAAATTTACAGAGATGTCAATAAATTCCTAGAAATTACGTTTTAGTCATCTCTAAAAGTAAATTTAAAACTTATTTTTCTTTTAGAAGTGTTTCTTCTAACATGCTGCACAAACAGATTGAATATGTCACTATAGTAAGAGTAATGTAAATAATTTATCCTTATTTACCTTGAGTCTGGTGCATACATTTTTTAACATGTTTTTGTGTTGATTATTTTCTACAAAAATCAAATATTTAATATGGTAGGAAAACAGTCTGCGGAGGGAAAGTTCACCCCACAATAATACATATTTTAGTTAATAGTTTCGTAGTGTTACTTATCCATCTACACTGTATAGGTTCGAGCTGCGCTGTTTTGAAGATGCTGGCTGCAGAGTCGAATGCTTTCTCTTCATTGTAGTGGGGCTTCATGGCATCTTCCATGTGGTACTCAAAGTACCAAAAAATACACCGTAAAAAAACTGAGGATCGGTGTCCCCTTCCTGAAACGATGACCTGGTTACTCAAAGTAATCCAACACCCTTTTGGGCAGTTTTTTGTGCACCTGCTCACTGTCACTGCACTGGAGGAAGTGTGAATACGCACCGCGAGAGGCTTGTGTTCATGACATTGTGGCAGCATCTAAACGTGTATTGCACCTCCCTCAGCACAGCTGTAATGTTACCTATTTCCACTCTGCCTGGGTGGGTGTAGTTCAGTAGAAAAAGTAATAATTCCAGCATGAAACTCCTCTCGCAATAAGATTTGTGGATTTTTTTTTCCTTTGAGTTACCTGGTTAGGGGACTCCGAGATTTTCAAATGCGTTTTTCGATGATTTGAACAGCACAAAGTGAGTGTCATCTAGGTCCATTATAATCAAGAGCGGGCCCACATCTCTCTACAGCCAAAATGCCCAAAACTGGGAAACCAAAATAATTTTGAGGAAATGTGCTTTTCAAGTGTGTTTCTAAACTTGAAATCTTAAATGCAAAAAGAACGGTAGATCTCTTGATCAAGTGTTTGGACCTTTTTATTTATCTTTTGAGATTAATAAATGGAATAAAGTTTTTCTAAATTAATGACATCTAAAGTGCTCATGGTATTTGCAGAGAATAACTACACCCAAAGGATGGTGCCAGTAAGCTGCCTCCTTCCATGTCTCTCTCCAAGTTCTTGCACACCAATCTCGTCATCCCAGAGGTTCAAAGATGAAGGTGAGTAGGTGGGAGGAGGCGGAGGGGGGTGGTAGACGAGGGGATGTAGGATAAAAGCAGGGTGGAAATACGCCTGGCCGAGCACTTGTGTTTCCATCCCTCCCCTTCACCCCTCCTTTCCTCCCCAAAAAGCATTCTTTCCCTTCTTCCAGCTCTCATTCACCCTTTAATCCCTCGCTACTCCACTGCATATGTTTCCTAATCCGGAGTGTGTGGGAGGCCCACTCTCACCCCTCCCCGTGCCCCCTCCTCATCCACCTCCGCCCTTGCCTTTCTCTTGGTGGCTGTAATGCTGTAACCTGCCTCTATTCCTCTTTCTTTTAGCCCCAGACTCGCTCTCTCTTTCTTTCTGCGGCTCTTATCGTTAGACAGCAGTGCGGTTCCAGCCTGCCCCCAACCAATCCTCTGATTTCGGAGCCCTTCAACCACTCCCTTTTTTCTTTTTTTTTGTTCATTTCTTGCTTTTTCCCCCCTCCTCGTTACTTGTGTGGTTATTGCGTCTGTTTTGTTTTGTTTTCTCGGTTTTATCCAGATCTCCTGGGAAATACACTTGCCATGCTTAAACATGAAAAATTGCTCAATATATATGGTTTAACTGGAGCAGGGTCTTTACGCAGAAACTAAAACCCTTAAATTAAACCAGAACCCTATTATAATTAATCTAATGTGTAACCTGGACAATTTTTAATATTAATTTGGGATTTAAATTTTTACATTTATCAAATAATTTTCAAGGATATTAAAACTGCTGTTGCCTCTTCTTCTTTCTGTTCAGCACTTTTTCCCTCCTGCAAGCTGTCTTATTTTTTTCTCAGGTGATTTTGTTCTCTCTCTTCTCCCTCATTTCAGCTGCTCTTGTAACACACACACACACACACACACACACACACACACACACACACACACACACACACACACAGGCTTTTTGTCCTGGTTCTTCTCTTGCTTTAGCCCATTACTGAATAGTGTTCCCGGAGCCTTTTGTGGAGCCTTGTATAGGCACATGCCAAGTCAAGTTATTTCAGAGCGATTTCAATGGAATTACCCCCCAAAATAATCTCCTTTTGCTCCCCCCTTTCCACAAAAAAGTAAGAAAGGGCGGAAGAAAAGAAGGGAATAATGTAAAATGAACCAGCACCCTTGATACAAAATAAGCCTTTACTTCCACACGAGAAGGACATGAGAATATGAAAAGATCAGAGTGTGCATATTAAAAGATGCACAGAGGAATTTGGATAAAAGGAGAGTTCTCCCTCAGCAAAGCCAGCTTACCCTGTTTTTTCCTGTTATTTTTACTTGAATAATGGAGATTACTCACCTTTATACACTGACAGAGGTTTTTAGGATTTAGGTCTTTCGTCTGTGGAAGTAAGTTGAAAGAGGTCTTTAAAAGGACCCACACACGGGGACACTTTCTGAGAATTTTTTTCCTGCAGGTTGGGGTAAATTGATCTTAATAAACAATTTAGTATGCAGGAAGCAGACCTTAGACACGCCAAAGAGATATCCAGAGGTGCAGTGGATGTAACACATGTGTCAAATTTCTGGTTCAGCAACATTCATAGCGTCACTTCCCTGGAGGTCAAGGGTCAAAGCCTCAGCGCCCACACAGTACATGTAATAAAACTGAATGATGGCTGTTTTCAAATTAGCCTTAAATTAACCATGACTGTAGGATTTTTATTGTGTGTATTTTATATGTATGTTCCAAGAGAGTTCCTGAAAAAGAGATCAGTTGTATTTGATTTATTTTCTTTTTATGAATTAAGTGATTCGGTGGATAGGTAAACTGGTGATTCTAATTTGCCCATAGGTGTGACTGTGAGTGTGAATGGTTATTTGTCCGTCCTTGTTACCCTGCGATAGATCAGTGACCTGTTCTGGGCGTTAGGGTGCCAGATGGGCTGCTCCGAGTATTTCAGAAGCTGATGATCTACTGGGATATGTCCACATGGCCATCTTTATGGCTTGCAGTCTGAAAAAGAGAAAATATCCAGTGAGCATTAGGTCTCTGGGGGGGAAATGCCTTGTTGGTGTTAGAGGTCAGAGCACATAGGAAGGCAACAGTAACACACTTTTTCATTTTGTTGCAACCAAGGTATGCACAAAAGCATCTCTGAATGCACACCACATTAAACGATGACGCAGATGGAGTACAGAAGCAGAAAGCCACACTGGCTGCCGTGTCAGCAAAGAACAGGATGGGTCTAATGGGTTTTGATTTCTGCTGCAGCATTCAGACAGTAGGGTTAGAATTTAGCATAGCATCAATCCATCCAGCCTCGTATCAACAGTTCAGGCTGCTGGTGGTTTAATGATATAGGAGATATTTTATTGGGATACTTTGGTCCCCTCACCCCTTAGTACCAACTGTAATTATCATTTAAACACCTCAGTATTGTTGCAGTCCATGTTCATCTCTTTATGACCGCAGTGTACCCAGTGTATCTACCCATCTTCTGATGGCTGTTTCTAGCAGCATAACCTGCCAGGATAACCCCATATTTTCATGAACACGACAGTGAGTTTGCTGTTCTTAAATGTCCTCCATAGACACCAGATCTCAATCTAAGAGAGCACCTTTGGGATTTGGTGGAATTGGAGATTCACACCATGAATGTGTTCTTTAAATCTGCAGCAGCTGTGTGATGCTATCATGTCAGCATGGAGCAGAATCTCAGAAGAATGTTTGTAGCACTTTGTTGAATTCGTGTCAGGAATAGTTAAGGTCATTCTGAAAGCAAAAAAGGGTCCAATTTAGAGGCAGATGATATATTTTGTTATTACCTTAGAAGTAAATTTTATTTGGTTTATTTTTATTTGCTTCTAGAGCCAGCAGACGTCTCTTAAGATGAACTTTCTGGAAGCTGCAGAGTTTTTGAATTGTAAATATTACTATTTCAAGTTTAAAAATATTGGTTGTATCAAAATCCAGTTAGTGCTTAAAATCCAGATGTTCTCACCGGTAATGATTGAAACATATACTGTTAGAAAGAGGGGATTTGTGAGCTTCATGTGGTTGTCTGTAGGTAGCACAACAACAACAGTGACTCCAGACCTGCTCGCAAAAGTTTGGGATGAGTTTAACTATGTATGGACATATGGACTCGTCTAAATGTGCATACACAGAGCACCTGTGAAGACCTACATTTTATTTATTTTATTTAATGTAAAAGTTTGCATTCAGTCATATATTTTAAAATTTAAGTGCCCATTACTTTGAAAAAAAAAAAAGCTTTTGATTCAGATGGTTCAGGGTGATGACACGCTGTTTAAAGTTTGAAAATGTGCATTTAGCACATTTAAGTCAAAATGGATAAAAGTAATCGCTTCTTTTTAGATATTTTTTGATAACACTTTATTGCTGTCCCCCTTACTTGGCACTTTTGTGCAATGCAAGTGCTTAAATGGGGCCTTGCATGATCATTTCCAGAGTTTTTGTTTATGTTTTAAAGCCAACTTTCTTCTGATTGGCTGCCCCTCATAGACACAATGGTAGAATAGCATGTGCTGGTACCGCTGTTCCTAGACTTATATTACTGAGTTTGGGTTCCTCGGGTGACCATATTAGGATATTCAGAGTTTTTTCTACTGTTTCTATCCAAGAGTAGAAAAAATTGTCTTTTACACTGTGTGTGGTAGAAAATAATGAAAGCCTAAAATATCTGTTAACAGTTATAAACTGTCAGAGAAAACTTTCTTACTATTTCAAGAAAAACTAAGGAAAAATAATTATACTGTCCTTTATTTATTTATTACATATGTCCCTATGGATGCCTGCATGATGAATTGTTTACACTAGTATTATTGATAAGCATTTATATGTGTTATAGCAACATTGCTTCTTGTAAAATATTTATTGCCTGTTGCATGATGTAAAGCTTTAGAGGGGTGCTATAGGCAAAGGCTAATACATCTTCATTCATGTTTATTTGTGCAGCAAAGTAACCGCTAAGAACACACACATGAGCACTCGCAGTGTCCCAGAATCCATGAGCGTACATGTTGTTTACTGTAAATCTACAAGAAAATGCGTATGATAGTGTGTTCCACGTATGTGCTGGTGTACAGACGCGTGCAAGCCACCTTCGGGCATTCACATACGTGTTTCTCTGCGTGTTCATCAATACATATATATATCTCCATGTGTGCGAGTGTGTGTCAGTGCCAAGTGTCATATCGATAGGTTAATAGCTGTGGTGTCAGATTCAGTAACTCTCTGATTAGTTGACAGTTCACTAATCCACACACCATCCTGAGTTATTGGCCCGGCCCATTGATTTCCAGCCTGCCAGCCAAGCCAGGAGGAACTCGGGGGTCGTAAGAGAGCCTGCCGTTATTGATTGGCCCCAGATCAACCCCACTACCACCTCCACATACCGTGCACGCCAAACCAATGCAGCTGCAGTCCTACAGCATGCAGCCTTACCATGCCTTCAGATAGAGTCTCTCTGTGGCTCTGGTTCTTCCACCTATCCACACTCTTTTGCTCTCTTTTTCAGTGTGCTACTGGGTGTATTTGTGTCATGTTGTGGTATCATCTCCATCAATCAATTTTTTTTATTTATTTTTTGTGAAGACTGAAATATTTTTTTTATTGATAGACTTCACAAGTTGTAGGAGTCATCTCACCCCTCTCTACCTGCTCTGTGTTTGCCAATACTTTCACATCCTTTCATCTGTATCTGTGCATTCAAGTGATACTTCTCCCAAAATCTTTCACGTCTCAAAGACTTGAAAAGTGACTGTAAAGCTTTTGTCGGGTTACTTTTTTACAGAGAAGATGGTTGTAATCCATTTAAAATCATGAATGTTACAGTAGACTGTGACTGTGGCGTGAAACAGTGTTTACATTTGAAATCATGTGAGTTTGTTCACTTAAATTTGAGCCTCTAAAAATAGGAAGCTATGTATAAAAATGGCTGCAGTTCCTAAACATTTGGTGCCAAATTTGTGGAAAACCTGATGAATAAAGCTGAACGCCTGCACTATAATCATAGGTTAATTGTTTGATTTGAGTATCAATATAATGTGGTGGTGTAAAACTAGAGAAATTGTGTCCTGGTTTAAACAAATTATGACCTTGAACCTCCTACATTTTCTTTTTTTTGTGATCAACATTTTATTGATTTAAAACGGGGTTGGGGGGGGGGGGGTACAGACATATACAGCACAACTGTAAACTGCAGTAGCAAAGCAAACATTAGCAAACAAGGCATAGGGACAGCAAAGAAAAGACACAAAAACACAAAGTTAAAACCAATTATTGCCTCTTAACCTCCTACATTTTCTTTAATAATAATAATGGATTGGATTTATATAGCGCTTTTCAAGGCACCCAAAGCGCTTTACAATACCACTATTCATTCACTCTCACATTCATACACTGGTGGAGGTAGCTACGGTTGTAGCCACAGCTGCCCTGGGGCAGACTGACAGAAGCGAGGCTGCCATATCGCGCCATCGGCCCCTCTGGCCAACACCAGTAGGCAAGTAGGGTAAAGTGTCTTGCCCAGGGACACAACGACCAGGACAGAGAGCCCAGGGATCGAACCGGCGACCTTCCAGTTACAGATGCGATTCCCAACCCCCTGAGCCACAGTCGCCCTTTAGCGTGTTGCCATTCAGCCAATTCCCAGTTTAAAAAGTAATGCAGGTGCTGTGGTTGGAAGGACCGTGCACAAGGAGTAAGGTTAAAGTGAAACTTTAATTTGTTCATTTTTCTATTTAATTTGTGGTAATATCATCAGCAGATACACCTCAGCTCAATAATAGACAGACATGGACTTTTCTAAATGGGCCTCCTTCAACATTTAAACATTTCCTGGCACAGAGAGAGGATCAGCAAACAGGGCTTTTCCTACATCACGGACTTGGAAAGGTTCACACAAAAAATAGCACGAGATGGATGGTTTTGCATCCATTGGGCCGCATTAGGCTCAGCTCTGTGAAGCGACACGGTGCAACACTCTGTCCACAGCTAGCACAGCCGGATGTTAAGAGGGCAGTGCATTGCAAGTGAAAACTGTGCTTTTAGTGGATTGAACCCTGGTCATGAAAGCTGGCATTTAGGGACCGAAGGTGGAGTACTGTCAACTACACAATAACAAACTATACCTGGCAGCACCTCCTGTTTTGATAAGGGTTCGCCTCTCCTTATCCAGGTTTAATTGTAGCTCGACTGACAGTAGCTTTTGTAAAAGAGCCCACAGTTGCATTTTTGAAAGGCTTAATAAGGAGGTTTAGTGTTTTGCTCATTGCAGTGACTTCAATAACCGGGCAGGTACAGGAAATATCAGAGGAAAATGTTCTCCGACTATTTAAATGTCTCTTATTTTGTACATGATGAACTTCTGCAGAACAGGAAAGTGAGTTCCTCTTCAAAGCATATTACGGTCTCATTCGTGAGTTTGGGTTAATTTACGAATGAGATGCATTCTCCCATCTGGTCCTGAGATATCCAAATATCCTCCTGAAAGAGCCATAAATGCCTGAGGAGAACAGCGTCTGGGTTATGTTGCTTAGCTGCTCCCACCACAGATTGTTACAAACAGATTGATGATGGCTCGATTCTCCTGAATAAAAACAAAAGATTTAATTCCTGTTGGTACACTTAGCTGAATGTTTTTTTTTCCATAATTAAAAATAAGACAAAATTCTTCTAATTATGTCTTTTTTTGGGGTTTTTTCGCCTCGTTGATCTTCATTGTAAGCAGAAAAGGCTTTAAAGTGAGCTGAAAGATGAAGCGATGTAAAATCAAACCTGCAACTTTTCCCCGCAGTTCACAAGGTAAACACATTTAATTCTGTTGATCCACGAGCACATCCAAACATCGCCGTGATCCTCCTCTTGACATTCTCAACATCCCTTGTATTGCTTCAGCCCTTTCTTCTTCTCTCTTCCCTCCGCTCCCTCCATCTCTCCTCGGCCTCTGTGTAAGCATCGGGGTGGGGCGGGGCTGAGGGGTTGTTAAACATTTTTCTTCCTTCTTAATTGTTTTGACTTGTGCCATTGGCATCCCGATTAGGCCCCATTGATTTCCCACTGCTAAGTGCATTGATTTCTACATTTCTCATTGATCCCCACTTCTAAATCTACCCACACACATCCACACACTCTCGGTGTCTGTCTCTCTTTCTCTCCATGAACACCGCACAGGCCGAGCATGAACATGTCTGTGTATCTGTGTATGACTGAACGTGTGTGTGTGTGTGGAAGAGAGAGAGATCGAGGCATGTAGAGAATAACTGCGAGTAAAAAGGCGCAGAGAAAGGGGATTCAAGTTTAGTCAATGGTGTTTATGTAGTACAAGAAAAAGGATTATCAGGTTTGTGCGAATAAAATGCACATCTCGGAGGAAACCTGTGGAGTGTGGGTGTTTTTGTGAGGCCACGAGAAATACAAAATTGTAAAACGGCTTTTTGTGAATTTGTGCGGCTCACGTTTTTACTGGAATTTTGAAAATATTTAGCTTTAAAAATGCATCATAACAGCGGATGTTGCGTAGGATGTTATTTCAGCAGTACGATACTTTGAAGGATTGTGTTTAAACACCTTTCACTGCTTATTTTTAGTTTTTTCTTCTTCTTCTTTTTTTTAAAGCAAGTCGTGTTATCATTTATGTACACACACACATACTCTTTCCTCTTGATCGTATTCGATGGTGTCCACGAGAGCTGGGTCTGATCCTCTCAGTGTTTAAGGCTATCAACCCCCCTCCCCGCTTCTCCAACAGGCACACGTAGACACCCATAAACACCACACACACACACACACACACACACACACACACACACACACACACACACACACACACACACACACACACACACACACACTGCAGGCTGCAAGGGCCCGAAAGCTCCATCCATGTCATTGGCATTACCTCAAGCCTTGATGCTGCAT
This sequence comes from Pundamilia nyererei, assembly GCF_000239375.1. Classification (NCBI taxonomy): domain Eukaryota; kingdom Metazoa; phylum Chordata; class Actinopteri; order Cichliformes; family Cichlidae; genus Pundamilia; species Pundamilia nyererei. The sequence goes on along the minus strand of NW_005187643.1, from coordinate 159,010 downwards.
TTGTGCTAAGCTAAGCTGTTTGAGCACAAGAACCAGAGGTGTGTGTGTGTGTGTGTGTGTCTGTGTGCATTTTGTGCACGTTACAGTGTGTTTCCATTTACGTGAATATCCGTTGTGTGCGTGCTTTGTTGCATGTTATGGTGAGTTTGCATATGGATATGTTTGTTCTATGTGTACAACAGCACGTTAGAAAATGTGCCCGTGTGTGTTTGTGTGTGTGGAATACAGGATCGTCTGGGAACCTGATAAAGAATGACAGCACAAAGTCGATACTGCGGCCCCTTCCCCACCCCTCGCTCCATCCTTTACTTCAGTCTGGTCTTGGGTTTACATCTTAAATCCATTACAACCAGTTTGGGATGAAACACGATGCAGAACATGTGTGAAATATGAACACCGGCAGATTCACAGGAGGGAAAATATCCTCAAAGTCAAAATGAAATTATGCGTGAAATAAAGGAGAATATACATGGGGGGGGGGAAACAGCCTATAGAGATAAGACCACGGAAACGCTTCGAGTGAGAGAAAATGTGTATTCACAAACTGATTTTCACGCTAACTGTGATTTCCAGTGCGCTCGAGGTCGAGACGAGCTGATGAGCTGTAAGCAAGAGCATTGATCTGTCTCAACGATCGTATCAAGGTGGCGTATCGACAGCTTTGTGTTGTACTTTTTTCTGTTTGTCCTCCGCAGCCTAAGAGGAATAATGGATATGTAGGACGGGTATTGGCAGGGCCCGGACTGGCCTATTGACAACCTGTCAGCATTGATTACTTAGTCAGGCTACGAGAGAACAAGGAGAGAGACATAGACAGAGAATGACAGGCATTAAGAGAGAGAGATGCTGAATATGGATAAAATGCCGAAAGCTAAAAATAATGTCGGTGAACAGAGAAGGGCTACCTTGGTTTATAAGGGTCAGTGTGTGTGTGTGTGTGTGTGTGTGTGTGTGTGCGTGTGTGTGTGCGTGTGTGTGTGTGTGTGCACGCATTTATAATAATATCAGTGGTAATCATTCAGTACCAGTAATCATTCTCTTCTCTTCAGTGTGAGTCTGAATATTTTATAGTTTATAAAGGTCTGTAATGATTCTTCTTCTTCTATCTGTGTGTGTGTGTGTGTGTGTGTGTGTGTGTGTGTGTGTGTGTGTGTGTGTGTGTGTGTGTGTGTGTGGTTACAGCAGTAGCGGAGGGTTTGGTGATATAATTGTAAGCTGGTATTGATTGGGCCCCCCTTGTTATTGATGAGGGAGAATTTAATTCAACCAACTCGTTTGTCAACATGACACTGCCATTTAACAATGAACTCGCTCTCACACACACACACACACTCGCACACAGAGCAGACAGATAAAGAGCAATAAGATCTATCCTGCAACAGACTTCTTGTAGTGGGAAGTGTGTTTTCACATCAGATTATTTGGTTTGTCTTAAGATATGTAGATTGTGGAGCTATGTAAATAACAAGAAATGTGATGGTGACATTTATGGTGTATTTTAAATATTTAAACTGTCTCGGTTCGTGATTTCGAGGTGTATAAGATGATGATGTGTCAGGTTAAACTATAAATAAAGTAACTTCATATGAATCTGACGTGAATATCAGTAATACACCAGTTCCAGATCAGATCTGGATTTAGGAACAACAGGTTTTATCTGAAAGGGAGCATCTGTTTTAGGTTCATTTTTTTACGACTGTCTCTTTGTGTTTGTGTGTATTTGTGTGTCTGTAACTGATCAGAAGTCTGATATGGCCCGTGAGCTCACGATGTCAGACAAAGCAACCACCACAGCAGGTTTGTGAGTAGTTATAAAAGGACAGATATTACAGAAGGGGGGAAAAGAACATATTGCTATTGATGAGGCCCGGCATGCGCCATATTCTTCACCTCTCCTTCAAATCCACTCACACCTCCCTCCCCTCCTGCGATGGACGCACAAAACACACTATATTCTACAAGAAATAATTGCTTTTGTCTGGAAGGAGTTTGGATCGGGGCTCCTCTGCGCTCGCCCTCATCTGGAGAGGGGGGCTCTTGAGGGACAACCGGTCGCTTCTTTATATGGCTCCTCTTCTCCCTCCTCCTCCTGCTGCTCTGCTTCTTTTCTTTTTCCTCTGTCTCTCTCTCTGTCTCTCTCTCGTTGGGCACGCGGATGTCATCTGTCAATGGGGAGTGGGCTTTTTTCTGAGGAGGGGCCCCTCCTTTGTGACATGACGTGTGTCTATGCATAGATGACATCAAAAGCAGCAGCTCGTAATGGAAATGTCCTAAATCACAGAGAGACTAGATTTCAGCACTACAGATGACGTGGCTGCTTTAATAACATTAAAACACTGATATTTTAGGGAGCTGGTAATAGTCATAACTTTGTAGTTTTTCTAGAGGAGGAGGAGTTATGGTAGCGGCCGCAGCACTTATACTCTAGCATCTGAAGAAGTAGTAAGGATTATAATGAAAAATATGAAAGGGGAGATGCTGTAGTCACTGCCCAAAAGGAGTCAAGGTGGTAGGGCGTGTCTGATAGGTGAAAGGCTGAAAATGTGAGTTAAAATGTAAAATATAAAAAGAGCTTAAGTGTCTAAAATGTCAGCAGAACAAAAAGTATACTGAGATTTAAGTGTGACAGAAAAAGAAGTGTTGAAATGAAAGAACTGAAGTGAAGTCACGCTGGCAACATAAGCATTTTTTTTAAACTTTTATTTAATAAGGAAAATATGAATATGTAAATATGAGTAAAGTACAAAAATATATATACACATGACAGAGTAAGTCAATTTCTGTGGGTTAAAAAAAGGAGCAGTGATGTTCAGGGTAACATTTTCAGCCTGAAGTTACTTAAAGTCACTTAAACTGACCTTAAATGGATTCAGCAACTCCAAAAGATGGTTTGGAGCTGATTCCAGGCTGACAGGGAAGTTTTTGGGGTTTTTTTTAACCCAAATTCATCACCAGTTTCAGAGGTGGATGGATGGAAGAATGAAGACTATAACTTTCCCCACCTTTTCAGCGAGGTAGCAAGTAAGGCATCTGCCCTATAATTAAGAATAATTCCGTGGCTGAGTCAAGGACAAAGGAGGCCATCAAACCCTTGTGGAGCAGTAAAGGTCACAGTACTGACAGTTCAAGTGCAGATTGAAATATAAGGTTTTCCATCATTAGTTTTAATGTGGTTATATTTCTAGCAGAGAAAGAAGAGTACAGTTGGTGTGTAAATATCAGCTCATGCATTAGTAGTATTTCAGCAAGTGAAGACACAGGCTGCAGTGGTACACAGAGCACTGGCAGGAGCAGAGTGAGTGCTGCTGCTGTAAAGTGAGGACAGAAGATTTCTGATGATGTTTTATCCGTGTAGGAGGCAGTTTATGGGTTATTTGACGGTTTCTTCCTCTCCCTGCATGCATGGACATTAGCATTGGCAAAGAGCCCGGGGGCCTTTCTAAATATGAGGGGCTATAATTGATCGATAACTTATTAACAGCTCAGTCTCACCTCGGAGTGTATGCAGAGGGAGGGAGAGAGGTGTGGTGCGGTCGATTTTCTTTTATTGACTGCGATATTTAGCGTATGGATTTTTCTATTTAAAAAAATCTATGTTGGCAATAATCTTGAGTGTAAATGCGCAGCGCAGATTGGGGCAGTGAGTCTTGACAGCCGGCTGCTGCAGACTGAAGAGAGAGGTGATGGCCGGGAGGCACCTTTCTTCGGACACACACACTTACACACACACTCAGGAAAGCTGCAACTATAAAACATTTCTGGCCAACCCTTAATAGGAAAAACATGCAATTTAGATTCAACTCAACTGACATTTTACGCATACACGCACGCAGCCTTTGCGAGCCCCAAATAATTACTAATTTAAGACCCGTGGTTGTGCAGGCTTTGATTATCCACCTCTAGAAAAAAAAGCATTAGTTGAGTAGTGCGAGTGACCTTGCGTAGGCCAGAGCCGCTTAAATCTATATAAGCGAGAGGGAGAGAGATCCACCTGCTGAAATATACATCAAAGCTTCCCCCTTTGATTTCATGTCCGCACATTGTGAAGAGGCGATCGATTTCCCGGAGGCCGGCGATGATGTGATTATTGGCTTCATTATAATGAAGTAATCAGAAGATCAATTGGCCGATCAGCGCTCGCCTTGTACGAGATTACGTGCTAAAAGAAAAGCGTCGCGTTCGTGGAGGAAGGCTTTAAAGTAGTAAAGCAGGGCTCTTATGAGAAGCTGTTTTTTACATAAACCTTGTAAACATCTTTCAGACAGCCACGCGTATTTGTAGTATTTGTAATATTCATCACCATCGAGTTACTTTGTAGATCACATACAAGTGCCAATAAATCTGCAAGTGTGCGCTGAAAAGAAATGTTTGCCTCCAAGGGGCAGAGGCGGGACTGTGTGTTTCTCTTTGTGTATATGTATATGTATGTGTGTGTATATTTGTGCTGTGTGTGTCGGGATAAAGGGGGTCGCGGTAGAGAGGGGAGGGAAGAGGGGTAAAAAAAAAAAAACACACAGATGAAGGGGGGCTGGATATCTCAGTCTCCCGGGCAGAGCGCTTCGCCGTGCCAGAGTGCGTTCAGGCTGCGCGGTGTCGGACCGAAACCACCGGGGTTCCCAAAATAAACTGAAGGGACGCTGATACGCGCGCGCACACACACACGGAGGATACACACAACGGAAGACTGAGAAGGAGAGAGAGAGATACACACCGGCGGATGGCGGAGCAGAGCCAAAGAATAGACAGTGCACCGTAAAAGGAAAGGGGCAACGCTTTCTCCTCGTCTTTTTCTCGCTTTCGCTTGCGCATCAGTTGAGGAAGCCGGAGGACTGAGTTATTTATTAATATGGATTCATTCATTTATTTATCTATCGATTTTGCTTTAATTAGTGACCCCCGGTAGAGAAAGAGGAGAGAGAGAAACAGCGAGGGGAGGAGAGGGAGGAGCGAAAGTCAGACGGGGGTGCCTGCGTAGCCTTACTTTATTATTTCATTAATTCTCTCTTTTACCAAATAACGGTTTTTATAGTGTTGCTTTGCGTGCGTGTTTTCTTCAGCAGATCAGCCAGCTATTAACCAAATCTTTAGGAGAACCAAAAAGCAGCAACTCCACTCTTACACGGACAGTTGCTTTCTGCCTTTTCCTTACCGAGGGTTCGCCGGTGGACTGCGTTTGTTTAGGACTTTTAATGAGAGCGCAGGAGGGAAAATCCATCTTTCCCCAACCCAAACCAAAGCAAACCCGGCCGAGGGGTGAAGACTGGGTCCGAGAACCACTGAGAGTCTAATTGTGCCTGTGTTGCATCCTGTAGAGAGTATCTGAGTGACGAGCACCGACTGCACCGGATTCACATGGGTGCAATGATAGCAGATATCACCAAATGGCCAGTCACCCTCAGCTTGTATTAGCCTGTATGGATAACCACTGGTAGCTTTATTTGTTCTCCCAAAGCCAAACAGTCTTTGCTGCGCGCCCAGTACATCGCTGCGTGTTCGTGTGTGTGCCGGACTAGATCAGTTCAAGAAGACTCAAGTCAGAGGAACAGAGTATCCATCTGGTTACCACAGCTGTACAAAATCCAGAAGTAGAGAAATGTGAATCCAGAGAGACACAGAATCGATTCACAGAAGAAGAAAAAAGCCAAATCCTTAATCTCCTTTTTTCAAGCCGTCCCAGCATCCTTACAAACGGCTGTCCACAAACCTGGAGATCATACGAAGAAAAGCCAAAGAACGACGACAGGACCACGAATAGGAGAAGAAAAAAAAAGTGAGACTAAAATAAAAACAACGACCCCCAGGTCGACAGAGGACCATGTTTGTCCCCCTGCCGGTCCCCTTCGTCTTTCAGAGAACAGCGTCCGACTTCAGCGCCTGGAGACTCAAGTCCTCGCTGGCTCCGCGGTCCAGTCCCGGTAAGACGCCTCTCCCCGGTCCCATTCCCACTACTGTGTACCTACGCAAAGAATCACAGTTGTTCATAGTTTATATAATAATTTTTTTTATTTTTAACCTGCTAAATCTAGATTTTTAAAAAGTCTTTACGCATCATTTTATGTTTCCAGTTTCACCTCAGGTTTCTCAAACACCCAAAATAAACTTAAATAAAATACACGCGTGTAAACTGATGATGCAACATACAACCCACAAACTTCATTTTCCATATGTGAAAGATGCAAAATGCACTCCATAACCACTGTAGACGCAAAATGAAATTCTTTAAGAAACAAAAATATCATTTATTTATTTAAAAGTAGAAAAATCAGATCAGACTCTCAGTATTAAATATTTCAAGACATTTGGGATTTCTTTGAAATTACACAAGCAAGTGATTTTTGTCAAGGAATATTTGAGGACTAAATATCATAAAAATGTGTATTTTTATTATTTGTCATTATATCCTCACGAAAAGAGGGAAAACGATCAGTTTAACTCGTAATACTTACTTGCATGTAAATCCAAAAATGTAAAAACACACCCCAAATTGGATGCATGAATATGGGGGCCATTAGCATCCATCACAGTCTCTCTGAGGCGCCACACTCTCTCCTTATCTTTTCCTCTTTCATCCATGGCAATCCATCCATCTCAGCCTCCATCCCATCTGTCTCCTCTCTGCTCCTCTCCTTCGGTCTAACTTGGCTAGGTTTGTGGGGAATATTCATGGTCATCTATCGATCAGATTGTATTGATTCCTGACAGGAGGCCACATTGGGAAAACAGGAGTACAGTTAAGTTGGCTGAGGGAGAAACTTTGCCAACACAGGTGATGATGTGAGAGGGGAAATGGTGGCGTTTTCAAGAGACTGAAATTGAAATCCATATATTAAAAAATCAGAATAATTTAATTAAGGACTGATTTTCTTTTAATATTCTTTTAATCTTCGGGATTAATCGGTGGGATTGTCAGTCAATACTTGGTTTTTATGATGACCTTGTGATGCTTTAATGCTCTGCTTTAATAAATCATGATCACTATAATATTGCAGTGTGATCAATATTGACAATGCACTTCTCTGGATTAGCTTTCTTTGTTTGAATATAAAAATCTGTGATGTGCTGTGCTTTATCAATCTAAATGTAAAATTACAGTGTTAACAAATCAGCTGAATGTCTTAATTTTGTCGTTACATTTGGTTTTTAGATAGGTTGTTCAAAGTTCTCCCTTTCCTGCCACCTCCTGGGTAAAACTTTGTGACGTGTTGGTCACAGAAACACGAGTGTGTGCACTGAGGTGTGTGTTTGAGCAGGATTCCTGGAGGGTGACAGTGCCGGTGGCTCCTCTGTCCCACCTCCCATCCATCCAGCCGGAAATTTAAAAAGACAGATGGGGTTAGGTGTGTATGCTGAGCCGTGCCGAGCCGTGCAGGGATAATTCAGGCTATCACCTTAAGTAGGTGTCAGGAGGAGAAAAACGGTTGTGGTTTTTAATGAAACCTCAACTGCTTCTGGCGGCTTTGACAGGCGACATATAACCACCGAGCTTCTGTTTCGGGGGAGGGGTCTTTTTTTTTTTTCAAGTTGATCCTTTAAGAAATTAAAGTAAAAGACCTGATGGGGGAATAGGGAGGAGAAGTGCACACTGGGAGCGAGGGGCCAAATGAATGATTGAATGAATAACAGAATGAGTGGGTGCATAAATGAATAATAAATAGATGCGAGGGTTAAAGTATCAGTGAATTAACAGGTGAAAGAGTCATTGAATTGAATGAATAAAAGCAATAAAAGAATGAATTAGTGAGAGTGGGAAAAGGAGTTTAATGCTTTGGAGAGAAATAAGCCAGAATGGAAGATTCTGTGTTAGCAACGACACTGTGGTGTCAAAGGGATAATTAAATGGCCGTGACTGAATGTGGATTATTAAATGAGGAAGTAAATTAGGAGTGAATAGGTGAAAAACAGAATAACGAGGGTAGGAGTGAGCCAGCAGTTCCTCAGCAGCTCAGTCTGCATGGTGTATTTTCCACATGGGAGAAAATGAAAGGGTCAGAGTTCTTGTACTGGCTGCTTTTTTTTATTTAAACATGTTGGTGCGATAAGCAGCCGATACACACGAGGGAAGTAAAGTAGGTAGGAGAGCAAAGGGCAGCACTCATCCCTCCTTTCCCCTGTTATTTCTCTGCTTTTCTCCATCTTTCATCTTTAATCTCTGGAGAGAAAGAAACTCTGAATCCTCTGTTCCTCATTGTCTTTCTCATTTCTGTGAAGTGTTGACTTGACACAAAAGCCTTTTCTGTAAAATGCAAACTCTCCCGTCTTCCTCTCGCTCCCTTTTTCCCCTCTCCCCATCTATCCCTCTCTTCCTGTGTCTTGTTCCCTATGGACGGGGGGGAGTTGTTGAATTGGATTTGCCCAGTGTGGTTTGCCTGGGCCCCATAAGCCACTTTAGCTAAGTCTGTTACCCACAGTTCTCTGCCTTTCTCTCGCTCTCCCCTTCTTTCTGTGATCTGACCAAGGCGTGCATCTGTACCGCTCTGTGCACCTGTAAATGTGTGAGCACGCACACACCTGTGTGTGTTTGCGTTAGTGGGAGCAAAGACGGGCGTGTCGAAAGTCTAAGACGAGGTGAGTGAGGTTCAGTGGAGAAGGAGCGAGAGTGGTCCTAAACAGCAGACGCTTGCAGACAGTGGCTCTACAGTGGATCTAAACCAAGGGCTTATGGGTTTTTTGTCAGCTCGACTCTTAAACGCTACAGTGTTGAGACCGCTGGCCTCAGCTGAGCGGGGCCACAGACACATCACTGCAGTCGCACACCTTTAAATTGGTCACTGGATTAAATTTGTCATCTGAGCTTGATAATGTTTTCTTTATATGTGTAATGTTGTACTTTATTAAATACATTTTTAAGTGCAGTAAATGGTTCCAGCCTTAGAGAAACCGATGGGTTGGGCTACTTTCATGATTGCTATCTATTAAAGAAATCTGGCTTGAGTTTTAGTGCCTTTAAGTCCCTGGAATCTCCCGCTATCAATTCAGATATTGTTTGGAAATGCATCACCCTGAAATCTGACTCTATCCCAGCCTATTCACACTGCGGCTGTATGAATGCAAACATTATTACAGTGAGTGGATCCTATAACTCGTGAAGTATACAGAAAACCGCTGGCTTTACAGCTCGTGTGCTTTTAGTAATGAAACCCTTTTATTACATTAAGCCTTTTCTGCCTTTTAGAAACTCCTATCATATTGTTGACCCGTAGAATTACTTCGCATTCACAGAGTTATTTTGCCAGGAATGCTCTGTTGTGTGTTTTCATTCTTCCTGAGTTGTTTTCAGGATCCAGTGTTGTGAATTAATTAAAAATAGATAACATAGTATAGATGTGAGCTCTGAATGCGATTGTTGTAGTAGCTCAGATTTCTCGCTGCTTGTGTTAGTTTGGGGAACTTGTGCATGGGGCAGTAATGAGGATGAACTCTGACATCTCATCAGTGTGGTCATAAACCACATCACATCTTTGAGTTCTTTACTTTCCAGCCATTAATACACCCAGAGAAGCATTCAGATCATCCACAGTTGAAGAGTGGAGACTAGTGTTTCTTGGCTCTTTTTCAGCTTCACATCTTTGCCGCAAAGACTTAAAACCTCCTTTTTTGTGCAGCCCGCTCTCTGCAGCGGTGTGTGTGTGTGTGTTTTCAGAGGGCAGTGAGGGCGGAAAGGGACCTGTAGCTGCCTCTGCTCTGTCCCTCCTCTGCACCACAACAAAGGAAATCTAAATGCTCTTTTATTTTATGTACACTGCTGTAAAATCCTCCAGGGCCACTGTGGCCCATATAAAACTGAGAGCTGTCAAATTCACAGAGAGGAGGCACATGTCTGGATTGAGAGGGATGGTTTATTTATGTTGGCTACTGTGAGAGGCCTCTTATTCCAGGTGTAGTTATTCAGCACAGTGTTCTTTTTAGTCTCTAGTTCAGCGTGTTCAGACGCGCTTTTCTATTTAGATTACCCCGCAACACATACGTAAAGTCATGATGATTCACGATCAAACAAAAAAAGCTGTCTAAAAATATTTGTGCAAGTGGCATTAAAAATACAACAAAGGAAAGCAAACGAGAAGAAAAAGCTTGTGATGGTTATAAATTACCTGTAAAACGGTGCATACTTAAGAAATAAGTAAACATTGCATTAGTATTGTATTGTTCAGCAACAGTGCAGAGAAACTTTATTTCAAAGTGCATATCACACACACACACACACACACACACACACACACACACACACACACACACACACACACACACACACACACACACACACAGAGTGCTGCGTGCTGTTTGATAACTACCTCCTCTCACACCCAGGATCTTCACCTCGTGGAGCCCAGGAGGGGGTTGTGAAGTGTGGGCCACATCAAATTGAGGCCCCTGTGTTCAGGTTAATTGGCTTTCTGTGTTTGTGGAGCACACGTTTGTGCGATTATGGATAACAAAGGTTGTGTGTTTGTGGGAGGAAGATGTGATTTTTGCTCAGGTAGATGCAACGTTCAAACGTGTGTTTTTTAAATTTGTGAATGAGCTCTAAGTGAAGCTGGTTACAACGTATATCTGTATATATTTGAGTTTATTCAATGAGGAGGAAATGCATGCCAGCTGGAATTTATATAATTTGAACACGTGGGTGGGTATGTGTGTGTGCATAAAGCTACCAGATCTGTGTGTGAGCAGGCAGACAGGTAGACGATTCAATAATTGCACGTTGAGGTCAGTTATGGATCTTTCCGGCATGTCTGGTTTATCTGAAAACCACAAGAAGCTCATAGCTGCCCATTGTGTGAGTGGTTTTAACCTTCCACCGCTATTGATTAGCCAGCATTGACTGCTCTCTCGCCACCCCATTTGTGAGTGGAGACTGTTGATGTGTGTGCATGAGAATTTGTGGTTGCGGGTGGATCTGTGTGTATTGACACGAACAGCTGCCACAGATGTGTGGGAATGCGAGGAAGCGGCGTCTGCATGTGTGTGTCCGCGTGCGTATGGATCAGATTTTAAAAGGGGCAGCGTTGTTGGCGAGTCCCGGTGCTAACGTGATTGCGAATGACAAAGCGTCCAGGCGGGTTTGTTAGCTCCATAATGGGGAATCAATAGACACAACACAGATGTCAATACAACATGCTTTATTGCGTTAAGCTGCCTCACCCCCACACTGAGCTCTGTACGTACACACACACACACACACACACACACACAAACTGCATGTGACGATGTATCCGCTTCATTCAAATGCATCCAAATATTAAAGTAAGTACGTGACATGCATATCAAAGAGGTTGTCAGTGACACATATTTTTTATTTGGCTGTTTATGATTCGTTTTATTTGCACCACTGCTCAAAAGCCTGAGGTCATTTCAAAATGTTTGAGCTATTAAAAAAAACAAACCACATTGGTTGTTGAAAGTATAGCATTAAATTAATAATTCATTAATGTCTGGTTAGACGCAGAGACGCCCAATTTCAGAAATCATCATTCCTGTTTAAATTTTACATTTACATCAGGTTAGCGGTCTTAAATGCCTTCTGCAAAGTGAAGATGTCATACAACAGTTTGTGTTACTCCCTTCACAGAACAGTTCATACTGGCTCCAGCCAGCCAGAGAGAAAAGAAGTAGGAGGACCCAGTGTAAGTGGACACCAAGAAAAGACATCAGAGTCTGGAGTTTGAGAAACAGACACCTCACTTGTCCTAAACAGGCAGCTTCATTAAAGGGTATCTGCAGCAGGTAGACTATTCCTGTCAGTGAATACAGTATTATATATTAAAATAAATCCATCATAGATTATCAGTTCAGTTTCAGTTGATTTTTTTTTGTATAAAAAAAAATTACAATTAAAATTTTGAGGGGAATTTTTGGACTACAACTGGACCCGTGGAAGCAATCAGCTAGTCAAATATTCTTTAATGAGTATAGCATTTAATTCCTTTCTTTTACAAACAACAACATTTATGACCACATAGTCTTTCATTAACATAGGGGCGTGTTATATATCAATTAGCACATTTTGTCAGGTTAATTGCTTTACTTGAACCGCCTGCACACTGTGACACCGTTGTTGTTTCTCAGTGTTTGTTCCACAGACAGACGTTTTCATACATACTTGAAACTCTTAAAGTGTAAGCCCAGCCTGTTTAGTGTTCTCTTTGCATTTTCACTGATGTTAAAAAATCAAAAATGAACAAATTAACATACCTTAATTTTTACATGTCAGCCAAGCAACAAACAACCATGGACCTACCAAAACTGCAGTCTCTCTAATGGCCGCTGGAGGCTGGATCCAAAAAGGAGTCCAGTTTAAAATGCCAAAACTTTAAAGCAGAAATAAGAATGTTTACAGCTTGCTTAATGATACGATTTTGGTTTTTATATCAGATGTGACATTAAATCAGCTAATTTGTGTCTTTTTGGATGCAATTACCTGGTAAAAACTGTGTTTAACCATTTGCCTGGCCCATGTTTGTTTAGTGAAATTCGAGCATTTTCTTTTTAGCATTAGCTCAAAACACCACGCTCATTCCTTTTGCAACAACGGTCACTTCTTGCACCAGAAAACAAAACAGTGATGACCATAAAGTCAGAGTATCAGAGCTGGGCTTACTCAATCGGTGACATCACAGTGGCTACATCTGTCTTTTACATACAAGTACTGGTGCCAGCGCGCGTTTCCTATCACACGCCTCATCGTTAAAAATAAATGTAAATTTACCAGAAACATAAAACATTGTCATCTATAGCAGATGTAATAAATGTCCTGTACATTACCTTCACACATGCACAAACCTTTGCATGCAGCATTGAACACACACACACCTATACAGAGACCTTTTGTCTTATAGATGAAAAAAGCCATTTCATACCATGGACACTTCCTGCTGTGCAGATATGAAATAAAAACGTTGCCACAACAAAATATGGGCGCCTGAACTCTGCTTCCCCTCTGCTGCCGTCTGTATGTCAGTCCATCCAACCAGCTAAAAACTCTTATAGTTACCGTGGAAACATTCATAGGCCATTAGACACACATATAGGAGGAGAAGAATCTAGGTAAACACTGTCCTCCTCCACACATAAACACACGTGCATCCTGCATTGGACAGTCATCTTAGTCTTGCGCTCTTGATGGCTGGCCTTAATGGCCCAAAGACCATTAAGGGCTAAATTGGCTGTACTCAGGCTATATTTGACTGCCCTCTGTGCCCCGCTCTCTTTGGGTATGTAATCGGCAATCATATGTAAGTGTGTGTTGGTTTGTGTTTGCAACCATGTCTGTCCACGAAAGCACGAGTACCCTGTGTACTTCTTGAGTACTTGTGTCTGTAAAATTGGTGTTTCCCTGATGGCTTGTTGCAGAGTACGTGTGTGTGTGTTTATTTCGGCCAGTGTCCATTTTACACCCCCGTCTAAATAATGAATCGTGGGCGCAGCAGGGGACCTTTTTTGGTTTAACACCAATGCCCACCCTTAATCGAATGCACTCAGCGTGTGCTGCCCCTTTGTCCGACAAGGTGTCTGTCGATAGGCTTTCTCCTCAGTGCACATAAATGCCATAAAGAACCCCGTGCCTATTCATTCATCTCATAGCTCACATTCCATCTCTCCACACTCCTCTCCACCTCTCCCTTCACTCCCTCCATCACTCTAATTCCCTGCCCTTGCCCAGCGTGCAACCTGGTCTGTTTGGTCATAAGAAGGGAAGGCAGGAAGAAAAGGGAACACGAGGGCAGGAGTCAGAAATAAAGGAATGAATGCTGTTCAAGGTACTGAGAGGCTGGTTTCAGGTCAGGACTGCTGCTTGCCTTCTAATTAAGCAGAATAATTAGGTTTTACGCTGTACACCAATTAGGGGTCTGTGTGTGCATGTGGCAGTGTTAAGTGATACATGAAGGTTTCTCTTTGGGATTCTTGGTTCATTTTAGCACCTTTTGCTGTTTGAGAGCACTCCTTTTCTGTAAACTCGACGTGTGCAGTGAATGGCTGATTTATCATTTACCTGGTCAACTACTTGCATCCATGGAGGCAAGAGGATCTGTCAAAGCTGTGAAACCAAGTATAAGAATGGAGAAGAAAGCTAACCTAAGGTCCTCTGAACGGTGCATGAAAATGATATGAAGCAGAGAGAGTTATAACTTTTGCTAAATTTCAACCCTTGTCTCTAAACAGGCTTTTACATGAATACGTACACAGTTAGAAGTGGCAGGCTCCATTTTTCCTAAACCACAATATGCTGAAAAATACAAAACTTCAACAAAAACACATGTGAGGCAAACAGAGACGAAATGCACATAACAAAACGGGTTTATTAGCTTGAGATTCATGCACAATTATCTTTCTAGTTGTCACACATTTCATTGGTCCATTAAACAAAAATTGTCCAAATATTTTCTGGATTGAAATGTTTTGTTGATGAATGAGGTCAGAGTACAATGGAGCTCACATAAAACAGTAATTGCAAAACTCCAAACACGAAACAAAAAGGGGTGTCGCACTGATAACCTTGATGTTTTGTTATTCATTGTTAATGTATTTCTAACGGTGCTTATATGTTATTGTAAATAATTGAATGTTTTGTGCCTGTTTTATAGTTTATAATTCGTTTCTCATCACCTCTGAGCACCTCTATTTTAAGTTTGTGGAAAATTACAGTTTTTGGCTGATAGGATTAATATTAATTCAAATTATAAGTGATTATATCGTTATCATGAAAGTCTGAAATCTTGACAGTTGAAAAAACATGAAAGCAGGTAGTTCACAGTAGAAGAGGACCATGCTAAGTGCTGCTCCTGTTGGCTAAGAACATAGAGCTGATGTTCCAAAACGGTGAAAAACTAGAACTTTGATTTCTGCTGTGACATTGAGATTGTGGTGTCACATTTTGGCATATAAGTAAGGATCCGTGCAGCAGGTGGTGTACAGGTGTAAGGGCATAGTCTTGGAGCTCCTTAATTCCAATGGAGCATCATTTAAATGCTGCAGATTGTATCATTGTCAAAAGCTTATATCATCTCAGACTGGATCCATGACCATGAGTACTCGAATGGCCTCCAGATTCACCAAGTCAGTCCAACAGTGCACGTTTAAAATGTGGTCCAAAGAAGAAGTGCATGGTGAAGACGCTGCCTACAATTCTGCAGCAACATGATGCAATTATGGCAGTATGAGCCAAAGTATCGAGGAATGTTTTCCAGAACCTTGTTGAATCAATTCCACAAAAATTCAAGCCTGTTTTAAATGCAAAAGTCGGTCCAAACAGTACAAGCAATCTCAGACTACTCGACTTTTAACCTGCTTCAAAAAGTTCAAAGTCATGTGTACGTTTAATAAAACCAAAGGATGAGTCTAGACATCGCCACTTAAAGCAGGTACATTTGTTCAGGACACCACAGTATGTAATCTGTATGTAATCTGTGTCCAAAGGTTTGTGTCTTCTGGCTTCCATTAAATAAATCTGATGGTCAGTAATTTCAGCTCCCAGGAAGCAACCTAACTCGTAAATGACATAAATTATTTTTGAGGCAGACAGCCGTAATCTGACAATTCAATTGCTAAATTCAGGACTTAACCAGCAGTCATTTACCATTAGTCAAAAAGTTTCATGCACTGCAATTATGTGTTTAAGTTTTTTAGATGGTGTGTGTGTGTGTGTGTGTGTGTGTGTGTGTGTATTAGTGGGTATGTAGAAGGTCTACTGTAGTTTTGTGCATGTCTGTGATCGCCAGCAGGTGTGTGTGTGTGTGTGTGTATTCTAGCTAATGTCCATCACTGCCTGCTGCTGATGTGTGTAATACAGAAGTGCTGGTCTTTTGTGCCAACCTCAAGGCAGTGATCTTGTTCCCCTGCTTGCTTGAATAGAGAGAACAGGGCTTAGGAAAGGCTCCTGTCCTCCTTCACAGGTTTCTGACATAATGAAGCCAGTGTGTGATCTCACACAAAACCTTCCCGTGGAAGTGTGAGGAAGCTCGTCTCGCTGCTTTTGCCTATAGAGATTAAAATGACAAGCAGGATAAGCAGGGAGCGTGTGTGTGTGTGTGTTCCTGTCTCTACTTAAGTACATCTTCCTCTCTGAGTGTTTGCATGTTTACGCGCCACTGTAATGTAATCTCGCCGTTTGCAGTGCCGCAGGGATGTTTAATGCTGGCCAACATAGTTTTGATCGAGTAAACCACACACGGAGAGCCAAAACTCTTCCTTTGTCTGGGCCTTTTGCATGTCTGTGATTGTGTGTGAGTGTGTGTTTCTAAGGAATATGAATGCTTTCAGCCAACAATGCATTTTTCCAGCAGCTGATACATTTAGCTAATAAACTCGAATGACAAAAGTCAGGTTTGTTACATTGGATTCCACCTCTTTTGTCTCCTCGCTCCACCCGTCCATCCCCTTGGCTGGTGGTCACTGCAGTTTTGGGGAACAGGGCAGATTTAAATCCCCCCCCCCCCCC
>NW_005187643.1:136871-142260 GCF_000239375.1 Pundamilia nyererei | reverse complement strand
GGGGGGTGGACAGGCACTGGGTCCGGCCCTTTTTAATAAATCTGAGTGCTCTGGTTAGTGCTTCAATCTCCTGTACTCAACTAACCCCCTGCACACATTACACACAAACACACATGCTCTACCAAATACATACATGCACTTACTCTCTATGACTCATTTTCACCCACATATGCGTTCGCCAGACTACAAGCTCAAGGGCTTTTAGAAGGTGTTTTTTCCAGACTGTACAGCTGATGCTGCTCCTATTTGTACTGTCCACCAGATGTGGGCACAAAAGTATGAAACACCAACTATTTTTTAGATTTAGTGTTTTAATATGAACTTTTCTTTCTTTCTTTTTTTTCGTCTGCTGAATTTTTGTCTTGTTCAGGAGATGTGCATTTTCAACAAGCATAAAAACAGGCTAAGAGATATGCTAGTTAGTGAGCCCACAATCACCTGGATGTGCTGTAAATAGTGCATCTAATGCATGCAATGACTCCCGTGTGGGTGCTTTTTGAGCACCTGGTGAATTAAAGCAAAGAAACAACACGCTAACACACTACAAAATATCTGCAGGCTATGTACCTTGCATTTCTGGGTCCATTCTGTTGTTTGAAGGTGTAATTTTCCTATTCGTCATAGATAACTGGCCCAGTACAGATGGCAAGATGTCACGTTAAGACAGCTACAGTGGAGTGTAATTGCAGAAAATCTTTCGCCTGTCTAAAGCATCAACAGTAAACATCAGGTTTTGGTCTCAGCCACTCAGATGGAAAGAGCAAGAACCTCTTTATAGAGGTTCCACTTTGTGCCAATGTTTAAGATTCACACCGAACAAAATCTCTGCATAGATTCTTAATAATACGTAGTCAGAGACGTGGAGAATTTTTTACATTCCGTGTCCGTGCTGTTGCCATTGATATCACTTTTGCTGTTAGTGTATACAGTTCAAATCCAACAAGTTCAGGGCCGTCCTTTGTGCGCTGTCAAAAGCCTCGATGGAAAAATGCATGAAAGTAATCACAAAGCTAAAAAGCAGTCAGTTAAAGCAAAGTGGAAACATTAAGACACTTTATTGTCAGATAAAATATGGAACTCACAGTGGGCTGACATTTAACCGGGTGAGAATATAAAAGCGTTATATGTTATTTTGAATCAAGTGCACCTAAAGTGTCTCCGTGCCACAACACTATTGTATTTGCTCAGGTGGTGTATAGGTTAACCTATGTTTTGAAGTATCAATCTGTGACTATAAATGAAAACATAACAGGTACAAGTAAAGAGTTTCAGCCATAAAGAAGCTATATCTGACTTAAATTTGGCCAGTTTCTCCTTCAAGGTCTTCTTATTGTTCAGCTCTGGACTGCTTTCTGGTCTTATCCTGTTTTTAGGAAGTTTGTTTCTGACCACTTGGATGTCTGATAAAGACAAAATTATTAGCCTTTTGTCAATTTCTTTTTTTTTTATTGAACAAAGCATTTCTAAACATATTGGATTACTTTAAAAAGCATAAATTATCTATATTGCACACAAAGCACAAAGCTTGTAAAATCAGGTTAAAACTGAGGTTTATCTTCTAATTTACACAGAGTATAAAAACTCCAGCCAGGGTTGGGCAGTTCCAAGTGGTGAGAGATGTTAATAAAGACCCTAGAAAAACTGCCAAGACACCTGTGAGTGACTTAGCCAAGTCGGGAATTTAAATCCCAAAAAGACAATCACTAGAACCCTGCCAAGAATGGAGAGCAGACTGAACCATGCCAAGTACAGCCTGGAGGATGATTATGCATGCTGGAAGCGTCTCTGTGTTCACGTGAGGCAAAACCAGAGCTCTTTGGTCATTTAGATGCTGCCTATGTTTGGATATAAAAGGGAGAGATGTGCAAACCAAGGAAACATGGTGGTGGGAGTATTATGCTGTGGGGTTTCAGTGTATCTGGAACTGGGAATCTCGTTAAGGTTGGAGGGAATTATGAAGAAAGAAGGATATGTGAAGGTTTTGAAAGAAAACGTGGATATGGGTCATCACGAAACATGTCATTCCTGGTGAAGAGCTACCTCCAGAAGACCAGGGCGAACATTATTGACTGGCCTGCACAAAGCCCTGACTTCTGTGCCGTGATCTCAAGGCCAAGGTCCACGTAGGGACACAAATGCAGAATAGAGGATTAGCATCAGAGCGTGGTGGTGGGGTAATTTTGACTCTGGGAGTTTTTGTTTTTTGTGAAGTAATTTTGTAAAATAAAGTAATTTAAACATCCAAACTAATTATCATCCCTCATGACGAGAGCTCATGACGAGGTCTTCAGCAATGACCTAGAGAATGAGCAGCAGCTTTCAGCGAAGGAGACTGCAGTGTCATAGTCTGAAGGTGAAGGCACTGGGTCAGGAGCATGCTCATTGTTTTTTTTTTTTTACACAGGGTTATTCACAGTGGATTTGTCCTTCAGGGTCAGACTGTCAGTCCCGGGTTTTGCTGTAATGCACGGAGGCATCTAAGTGAAAACATCTGGTAAAAATCACCTGCATGTATGTCATCATACCTCAGTGTGCCAGTCCAGAGCAGACTGAACAAGAACCAACACAATGTTTGCTCACCACCCGTTATTGCTCCAAAAATGTATTCAAATTAGAGGATTTCTATTTTGATGTACTAGAAGAGATCTAGCATATGATGCAAACACACAAGTGGAAGCTAACAGAGCTCTCCTGGCAAAGCTTAAAGTGGTCCAGAGCTGCATGAGAAGATGACCGTGAAGGAGAGATTGGCCAAATTTAAATCAGGTAAGGTTTCCAAGAACTTCGTGATCATGCTGCTTCCTTACGTTTGACTCGTTTAACAGATACTGATTCAAAAAGAGCTGCAGACATTATGCTCATATCTAAAGCGCCCAAAACACCAGTGAAAGAAGAATCTAAGCTATGTGAGACACTGTATTTCTAATATAAGTGTCTCTAGAAAAATGTAGTTTTGTTGAGGCAATGGAATTGTCAGATTTGATGCCTGTTGCTTGAAGTCTGGGCTTCATATTCAAAACTGTACTCTCTAGCTGATTTTTGCTCTACGTGATTTAAGAAGCCTTTGTTAGGCTGTGAAGTTGCACCGTACTGTATCCCCCTCTCAGATGCACAGAGGCCAGACATACTCACGGGCAATTTTGAACACATAATCGTCTTCACACTCTGTGACTCCAATCTCTTCCGCGTACAGTACACACACATTTACTACATCAGATAAAAGAGGGGAAAAAACTCTTCTTTTTTTCTCTTCACGCTTTTTTCTCCTCCTCCCAGCTTACCTCCTTATCACCGCCCCCTCCTCTCTTCTTCTTTATCCTCTTTTATTATCCTCTGCTTTTTTTCTTTAGCAGAGGAGTGCTCCGTCCAGAAATGAAATTAATCTGTTGTACTACACCCCTCCCTCCTCCTCCTCCTCCTCTTCTTCTTCCTCCCTGCTTTTCCTCCTCCTCTTTTCGCATCTCAATCTCATTCTCTCTTTGCTCTGTGGGGAGGATTGGACTCGTCACTTTAACCTCTTCATATTGGATATGAATCTGTTAGCCTGCCTGCCCCTCTCTATAACACTCCCCACCTCAATCCACAGAGTTCACAGACACACACAGAAGCTGTGTCACACTTATTTACGCACTTGCATGCACACACACACTGTGGTGAACATAAGCATGCACAGACACTGTACTCACACACACTTCATTCCACACAGGTATCTAAACAAATCTCTCAGCAAATCCCAACCCTCGTGCGCACAGACCATAAACACACACACACACACATACACATGTTGACATCTCTGACAAACCGTCCTTCAGCGGGTTTCTCCCGGTGCTTCAATCAAAGCCATTGATATGAATCTGGGCTGTTTTCTCCATGCTGGCAGCAGCAGTAATATAGCAGCTGTACTTTTTAGCAGCTACACATCTTTCATCAGCCCCCGCCCTGCCTTTTATTCCAGCCACTTCTATGTAGAAATGGCAGATATTGCTGGGTTTTAGCTTTGGCCTTGGCTAAACCATCCAGCCTTATTAGTGAGGATATCGGATGAATGAGAGAGGCTTCATACTTCATATGAAAAAGGAAGGCAGGGAAACGTGGGGAGGGGACGGTGGTAGAAACAGGGGGGGATGAGGGAGAGAAATGTGGGGAGTGAGCGAGGTTCTCCTTAATGGTTCCCCCTAGGGGTTTTAGTGGCTACACGAGCCGCGGCAGCCACATACAGTCGTAGCAGTGAAATGGGACAGGTGAAGATCCTCTCCCTCCTCCTCCTCCTTCTCTCTAAAGAGTGGTATGAATATGGTAAATCCGCTGTCCGCTTGGCGGCATGATTCTCTCCCAGAAAATGGCCCTGTGTCTGCGTCCCTGGGGGGTATAAGCTAAGGAGATTCTGCATTTAGGCCCAGCACTCACTCCCTTTCTGCTCTCTGGGGGTTTGAAAAGGCCCGGCCAGCCCCAATCCTCCTATCTATCTCACAACCGCAGCAGCAGCAGTGATAGCACACCACACGGCAGTTCGGCTTAAACATGGTGGCTGGAGCTGCACAGCCATCGCTATCTGGATGCACGGCTTTTACACTCACACGCATGCAGAGCCTCTATCCATGTCTGTGTCTCACTGACGGAGTGAGGTCCATTTAGCTAGTGTTCGCCCGAGGCAGTGAGGGATCACCGGCGACCATCGTCATGTTCTGCTACACACATGCATTCACACACATTCGCACACGCACATACACAAGGTTGTTTTTTTGCTACCAGCTCTGCAGCTCCAGTCTTGTCGGGGTCAGAGAACATGGTTGGATGGCAGCTCGCTCAGACAGTCTGTCAGTCATCCATTACTGCAGGAGACAAAGCATTCAGTTTATTTGCACCTAGTTGGCCTTAGTAGTAGAGCTGGGGAATATAGACACAATCCCACAGCATAATATTTCTGACTCAATACTTTCAGTGTGGATAATGAGTATGATTATCGGTTCCTTCACACAGATTGTGCGTAACGTTATTCCAGAGGAGAAACACTAACGATGTCGGTGTAACAGCCAACCATGTCACGACGATGTGAAAAGAAGGCTGAAAATTTCCCCGCTGAGTACCTGGGTCCAGATGGATCTGGATTAGGTTGTGACATTAAGATAATTTCTTGAACTTTTATTCATTTCAATAGGATTTGTAGTTGTAAAGATTAGAAATTAGCCCTTTTTCTCTGTTGCAAAAGTAAAGCATCTTTATAAAAGTCAATCACTTGTAAGTTGAGCCAAGGAAGCAAACTTACAAACTGGGCCGATCACATTGGCAGAGGTAAAGTCCTATGAAATATACAGTTATTGAAACATTAATTTCTATTAAATGTAAATATGCTCAGGTTGGTGATAAACATATACTTTGCTTTCCCCAA
>NW_005187643.1:124458-136678 GCF_000239375.1 Pundamilia nyererei | reverse complement strand
TGAAGCTTAAATTGATTTTGCCTGTCCAGTAAGTGATGCAGAGGTTTGTATTTCTGTGCGCTCTTTATCAACATTTTATTCACCAGCCTTATAAAGTTAAACGTTAATTACAGTCAAGGTGCTGACTGATAGAAATCCAGTTTCTCAATAGCAGGAATCAGTCTTGTGGCCTTTCATTTCTAAGTCAGTTGTCTAATTATTAAAAGGAGAATCTGAGAAATACAAACTGAAACTTTTAGAAAAAGTTTTTATTCATTCAAACATCCGAGTTGGTGTGAATTGCTGTCATAGTGAATATCTGTTAATCTTGAAGTGTGTCTTTGGCTCTGTAAATTATTTATGGTGCAGAGTAATGGGCTCTGTGCAGCACAAAAAGGAAAAAGAGGCATTTAAACCGCAGGCTGTGAAGGTTACGGAGACCACGGTCCTAACAAGTGGAAATCATTACAGCATAAATGTGCATTTATTGAAGTATACCTCAGTCTACTTAAAACATGGTTCTTTTCATTTAACATACTGTGTGGAAATATTCACTGTTTCAAAGTTTGTAACGTATTATAACATCTAACATGGTTAAATGGTTCTTTGTATTGAGCTGTGTGGTGGTAAAGGTGATCGTTAATGATGATGTTTATATTTGGTTAATATCTGTGATCTAAAAGTGTCTGAAAAATGTGTTTGAATATCATCAGTGATCAGATTTTGGACTCTGTTTAGCACACCTGCAATGTTGCTCTAATGTTAACATTTGCATTTAGAAATGATAAAATATTAATATGGATGTTGTCGGTGTGTTCATTCATGTGAGTTGAGGTTTGATTGTGTGTTTGTGTGTGTTTTTGAAATTAAACGGGCTCTTCTGTGTGGAGGGAGTGCCTGTGTGTCCACGTGTGCGTCCGAATTAGTGCTTTTGTCGTTCAGCTGTGGCACATGTGAGCCCAGCAGTGTTTGTATAGTGCATCTGCCTGTGTGTGCATGTGTAAATCCATGCTTATGTGTTCATTTCCCAGCCCCCTACTCCTCCTCCTCCGGGGTGGCAGGGGTCCAAGGGCCCGGCGCCCTGTGTCATCCTGAACCCCCTCCTCATCTCCTTTGTCTGCTCGTCAGTTAGGGAGCGGTCCACGCGGGACCTGGGGATGCGGGGGGTTAACCTTTGCCCTTAACCCCGTAACCTCAGCCCTCCCTTCTCCAATGCCCGGAACAATTCATATGCAAGCGACCCATCACCAGCCTATTCTTCTCTTTCAATTGTCCACGCCTGGGCAGGCTGTTGTGTCAAGTCTCAAGTTCAAGTCCTGGGATGAGCCAGGCCATCCAGGGCCAGGCCAGACCACAACAGACCAGATCTGGCAGGCAGTGAGGGTCTGGGGGGAGGGAGGGAGGGGAACTAGTGTTTGCTTGCTCATATTTTATGAGGGTCAGTGAGAGATGGTCTGGCTCGTGTTTGGGGGATAGGATGGGGTGACATGCTGGGGTCAGTCCTGCTCTGAAAAACATGTCGAGGATTTCATCTGCCATTAAGCCTCCTGCTACTTACAGAAGAGAAGAAAACATCCTGATTTATCTACTCGGAGACAATTTCTGTTTGAAATTAGGACTGCTACAATACGTGGTTTTCATGTCATGATTATAATGGTAAGAATTAATCCAGGATAATGACAGTACCATATATATAAATTTATAGAATAAAAATTAATGTAATAGATTCAGTAGAAATCTTAATTTTATATAATTAAAATTTTAGCTTTGTGTCTAAATGAACCATAACTGCATTAAAATCATTCAAAGTGATTTCTGATATTATCTAATGTGCATTAGTGACAAGATAGATATTTTATTTGTAAATATCATGAAACTACCAATGCTAGACAAAGATCAATAAAACAGCACGGCGCCCTGTGTTGTTTGTTTTAAAACTGAGCAAAGCATTTTTCTGAACACACCTATCTACGTTGACTCGTCAACCCTCTGCACTCATGGTGTCACATTTCTTAAACCCAAGATGAAACTATTAAAAACCCAGCTCATCAAACTGACCTGTTAACATGATGGCACAGCTAGACCACCATGTGACAGTTGCTTATGGGTACTGTAGTTTTGCTGCTTCAACATGAAGTAAATGGAGTAAAAAATCGATTTCTCAGATAATACGTTTGACCATTAGGAAGCGATGGCTAACACAACTCTGTGATGTTGTAATGTTGTTCTCATAGAATTAAAACTCCAAGTGGGGGGAAAATAATCATTTATCAGTAGTGGAACTGTCTTTCCATAATTGCATAAACACAGAGGAAATTTTTTTATTATAATTATAGTTTATTATCTTGTTAAACAAAGATTTGATTGATGATATGCTTACATCTTGCATGTCATAATACTATAATATATAGTAACCTGAAATTTTGTTTTCATTGCATTTATTTTTATTCTAGACGGACTCCAGCACAGAATTTCACCTTTATCTTTCTGTTTTTGTGGAGGGGCTCATTGTCCTTCATCGAGGGGCCTACTGTGGGGGTTGGTGCTACGGGCTCGGGGTCAGGGTCAAGGTGGGTGGGGCCTGGGTCAGTTAGCCAGACGGATGCACAGACGGTGGACTTGACATTGATGTGGATGAGTGGATTAACAGGATCGGGAGGCTCCTTATGTTTTTAAGTGTATTGTCAGCGAGGACGATATGAAAGTGATGGTTTGTATCAGTTTGAGTCGGGAGGATTTAAATGTTTGTGGTTAGTAAGAATTCCAGAAATTAATTTTAGCCTCTAACAATTTTCATGTTTTTGCGCGGGAGGTGACTGAAGTTGATGCTCTTCCAGCGCTTACATTTTTTTTCATGAGCTGAATTTTATTGGAAGCCAGATACATCTTATATTGGCTAACAAATGAAGTCTAAGAGCGCACACACACTGGCCTTCAGTTTGCACGTGTAACGGTGAATGAATGCAGTGATTGAACCGTCTCCTGAAAATAACTAAGCTTTCATTAAACAGAAAAATACCTCCATTGTCCCAGCGAAGCACTGTTAGCCTGCAGAGGACACTCTGAGATGAATAAACACCCATTGAGAGCGAAATAATAATACAGATTGTACATTGCACATTATCCTGAGAAAACATACAAATATGTTACAAATATTTTTTTTTGGTTTTTCTTTTATTTTCTTTTTTCTGCAAAAGTGGCATTCCTTGAGAAGATGCAGAGCATCACAAAGTCCAAGGATGCGTTAAGTGGGAAAACAATTTCTTCAGGCATCTGACATTTAACCTGCTGCTTGTGTTTGTGGCATTCTTGCCGATAATGGGCTGGAGTTTGTTTTGAAAGCATCCCAATTGACAGTTGATTGAGCTGGCCTGAAGGTTATCCAGCAAATGGAGAATGACTTCTGCCCTCTAAGAGCCAAAGCTAGTCAGCTGGTAATGGTTGCTCTGTAGTGTATGTAGTTGGCGCATAGACTAGACCAATGATTTTACTTTCCAGATGAACCTGTGCTGTGTGTCGAGGATGCAAAATGACTGCCTGTAACAAAAGAGGATAACCTGTGCCTGTGGATGCTTTGTGCACACACTTGTCTGTTTGCATCATGCACAGCTGTCTGCCTGTCAAACTGCTGCTGTTGCTGTTGAAAATCTTCTTATAAGCAAAAATATTTTAGCTAGTACAGATTTTTAAACTAAATCTATTAATAACCCATATAGTTGACTTTCATACCAACAACTGCAGCTAATTTTGTGGAGGATTGTACTGATGGAAGATTCGTTTCAGGGCATCATGAGACTCTAAACTCTGAGTAATCAAAGGCAGGATAGAGCTGTCACCAGGATATCAGCAGAGCACAAGTTGAAACTGACTCTAATACTTGTTCTGTTTCATTTTGGCTCTTGCTTCGTTTGCAGTCAGCAATTCTTTGTTGATTGTTCGACATCGAATTGAGGTGACGCTCACTGTGTTGGAACTCCACTAACTGTGTGCGTAAATGTGATGTGAGAACTACGTCTTAAATGAAAACTGCCACAGAAACTTTAATCATTTTTTACAAGTTGGATTTCACATTTGAATGTAGTCCAACACTAAACAAGATTTCTAGCAGGTGTAAAAAGAAAAGAATCAGCATATTGTTGAAAGTGATGCTCATTGGAGGAAAAACGTCCACAAACTGGCAAAAAAGAAAAAGTTCTGGATTTAAACCTGCAAATATAGCATCTGGTGTTTCACCATGTTTAGCAAAGAAGTTCAGTGCACACATTCACTCTCCCTGTCTCACTTTGGGTCATTAACACAAAGCAAATTATTAAACAAACAGCCAGATTTTTACTGAAGAAAGAGCTTTTAATATTCATAACAACTCCCCCCGTTGCTGTTTCTTGCCCTAAAAACGTGACTTTTCACAACTAAATAAATACTCCAGCTGTTAAATTTAACTTCATTATCGAGCCAAAACAATGACACTTACCCTCCAGTACAAAAGATGGAGTACCAAGACCCCAATTTTAGAAATTCAACCAGTCATATAAAACATTATTTGATGGAAGGACACATTAGCAACCAGTGATTCAAATCATGCACCATTTTAATCATTCCACTCTCGTTTCCTGCTGTGCCTGTTTGCCTTTTTCCTGCTGATTGCTTCTGTTTTATATTTTGGATCATAATGTGATTCTGTATTTTGTGTGCTGCAGAAGAGAAACCCATAAACTAGTTGTAACTGAGTCAGGCAAGTTTAAATATAAGAAATGAAATGAAAGCATGAACCTTTTAAACATGACGTGAAATATAACACAGGCAGAGCTAACTTGCAAAAACTGTAGATCCGATTTTTGTTTCAGTTTTATAAAATATTCAGCAGAAGCTGTGCACCACTTTTCAGTAATATCTTAGCATCCTGCATTGGAAGGTTGCGTGTCTCTGATTGTTGGTTTGATTTCAGATTATAGTTTTCATTCCACATCTACCGTCTAGCTAGTCTGCTGGTGGTTTAAACTGTGGGAGGCACAGATGACTCCTGATGATTATTTGGAAAAATTACACTGCTGTCCAGTGAAATCCAAGTAACATGTAATTTTAGCATTTTTCTTTTTTTCTGCTTGCTTGAACTAAACGCTTGTTATTTAGGTACTTGGTGAGTTATCTGAACCATGAAAGTTGACACCTAGTATTACAATTTCAGAAAAACTCCACATGTTTTTTTTCGTGTCTAAAAATTGAGCTTTTTGCAAAAGCAGAGTTTTTGCCTGCCAACGATGATATGCAGTCAGCGCTGACAGCTTGCAACCTGTCATTGATGGCAATTGCCACTTTCTTCTTCTTCTGTTCCTGAGTGGTGAAATCACTATGTTCCAACTTGTCAGTTTTCTCAATCCAGTACTCTGTTTTTACCTTTTATATTGATAAAAGTACACACCGCAGATGTATTATTTTCTTGAATATGTGTATAAAAAAGAGAAAAAGACTCTTAGCTGAAACATGATTCAGTGATTCCTGGAGGATGTTTACTTTTGTGGCTTTTTCACTTCACTCAGCATTAGCTAGCGTCAAATGTAGTGGTCACCAGTGGCCAACTCTCAGCCCTAATAACCATCTGAAAAACAGAAAAATCCAATAGAGCTCTGCTTCGGTCGTACTCGAAGGTAAGACGGCGTGAAACTGTCTCACTAACTGAATTTTTGATCTAGAAAGGGTGGAAGGTTTTTCTCATGTGTTTCCTCAAATTTATGATCGTATTCGGTATGTTAGAGGTTTTTAAACGAGGCTATACTAAGATTCAAGAAAGATCCGGTCTTCAGATATTTCCAAATCCCATCACACACATCTGTCTTCCTCCCTCACACACACAGATTAGTTAACAAGCTTGGAAATGGCAACTGACCCAAACACATATCGCTGCACCCTCCACACCTGCTTCTTCACTTTCTTCTCACCCCTTTGCTTCCCTCTGGAGAAGGGGGGGGGGGGGGGAAACCAACGTTAAGAGAGAATGGCAGTGGGTGGGTTTGGTCAAGAGAGATGGGGAGCAGTGGTCAAAGAAGAAAGAAAATGAGAAGGAAAGGGGAGAGATGGACAGACAGATACATCAGAGAAAGGGGGAGAGAGAGAGAGATGGCCTGAAGAATAAAAGGAGAGGAGGTAAGGACGAGTACTAAGAGAGCAGGAGAGAGAGGGAGGGCGACAGACAGACAGTGAGGCATTAAAATTCATGGCCTTTTTTATTTTCCGTGCTGAAAATCAATACTGTCTACTATGGATGAGGTGAGATGTGGACAACAGCGGTTGCTGGCCAAAGCAAGTGAGAGGGAGGAGAGAGAGAAAGAGAGAGGGGGTGTCGTCAATATTAGCAGTGACACAGCCACTGAAGGCCAAGGTAGAGTTGGAGAGGGGAGAGAGGGACTGGGGGATGGGTGGTGTGTATATATATTTATATATGTGTGTGTGTGTGTGTGTGTCTGATGGACCGAAGGGGGGGTGAGGTTCATTAAGTCTGACCAGCAGAGCTTTTGGCCAGCGCAGCAGCAGCAGGCCTTTTGTCCGAGGGTTTGGACACACACACACACACACACACATGCACGCACGCACACAGATGGATGGACT
Organism: Pundamilia nyererei; assembly: GCF_000239375.1. Taxonomy (NCBI): domain Eukaryota; kingdom Metazoa; phylum Chordata; class Actinopteri; order Cichliformes; family Cichlidae; genus Pundamilia; species Pundamilia nyererei. The sequence continues at coordinate 130,096 of NW_005187643.1, read as the reverse complement.
GATGGATATTACCCCTCTTTCCCTTTGTAATTTACAACCCCCTCAGAAGCTCCATCATTTAGCCGATGGTGTGTTTGACTAATGTCTGGCAGATGTTCTAACGCTACTGGCCAACTATTGTCACTGGGCTGGGGTCAGTTCTCGTCTAATTCAGGAAATGGAGATTCTTGTGCGCTCAGAAACTATAAATCTTCCACCATGAAAAGGCTCATCCCTTCCAGGCTCTGCAGTTATTACATTAGTTTCATTTTACACTTTAACTGCATGCAGGGCCACCAACCCCGTACTCTGCATGTCAGCCTTCGCACACAGCTCGGCCAGACTTGAACTTGAGAAAATTGGCATGTAGCCCTCAAGTTAATTCCATAAATTATGTTTTTGTTGTGTTTTCTTGTAGCGTCGATTATTTTCATGGACCAGCTGCACTTCAAACAGACCATGAATGCAGTAAAGGGCAGTGTAGTTCTTATGCAGTGCTAGCTGATGTGCTCTTATCAAGTCGATATTCATGCTGTAGATGGAAAATCAACAGAAACAACAAACATCCTCTTGTGTCAAATGGAAATCATAATGTAATGTTCTATGTCCTTTTGATAACACGGTGCATTTGCGACGCTACTGCTAAAAGGAAAATGTGATGTTGTTCAGCCGTGTTTCATGGTCACAATTATCGCCATTTTGTTTATGATGATAGCGATTTGGTGCTGTTTTAAAAAACAAACAAAAAAAAACAAAAAAACAACCAAACTTTAATCACAAATCTCAGTTGTACAGGAGGCGAGCACAAAGTTAGCATAAGTCAAGCTAATAATCTAATAATATATAATATTAATATGAGAGAGAGAGAGAATGTGAACGTGTGCACAAAAACCTTTGCATACATGCAAAAGACCTGTTGGACTGGGCAATGAGCATTGTTAGTCCTGACACAGCTTTATTTAGATGTCTGTATCTGTCTGTTAGCAGGATGCACAGTGCTGCAGTTTAACATCATATATTCAGATTCATGCCATGTAACTATCATGAGGTCTGAACTAGTGCGAGCACCATAGCAGCTTTTAGGGTAAAGTCGGTAGGATGCTCATATAGACCCAAAAACATCACATTCAGGTGACATCAGATTAATGCAAAGAAATGCAAGTCTGAAAGGGGCTTTTAATTGTGTTTTAATTGTGTCTCCCATTTGGTTTTAAGCAGAAACCAGACCGTGTGTTTTTAGAGCCTTCTATCGCAAAATAACTGCCTGTCTTAGCTGAAAATATGCAATGAGGTTGACAAGAGTGATAAAAATATAAAAAAAATACCTCTCCTGGGCAAAAATTGAGCTGCAGCTAAAGCTGGTTACGGTGTTCAACAACAATATTCAGCAGACAGTTCTGTTATAAGTTCATCCAACGTAGTATCACAGCAAAACGTACAATAGACACGCCGGTCCACCAGGTCCATTTCTCACTTCAACTCTCCAAAGCATGAAATGGACACACATGGAAAGTTGCTCTAATCTTTAGTAGCAGAAGAGAGAGAGAAAGTGAAAATAATCACGGGAAAGCATTTAAAAGGACTTTATTAACACATTTACATGTAGATACATTTTAGCCACCTAGCTTAATCGTTTCTATACTGAAATGTTCTTCAGATCTTTCTTGGTCACTAGTGACTTTTGGGTTTTAAATATATTATCTCCCCCTGCTGGTACTTGAACTTCTGCATGCAGATGTTTGACGCTTTATCTCTCCAAAGTGTGAAATGGACACGGAGGACCGGTGCACCTATAACGCGCTTTGCTGTGATATCAGGTTGGTTTGTCAGTACATGTGACATACATTGTATATCTTTTAATGTACTGTTATGTAAAATAATCTGCAAAAGGCATGTTTAAAAGCCCTTTATAGGTTTTTTTTGTAACTTTTCAGGCTCTGTCTCGACTGATTTGGGTGCCATTTTCACTACAGAAAATATTCTGTCAGCATCCAGTCAGTCTCAGAAAGGGTTCGGGGAAATTCTGACACCAGTGCTGATCCCGCAGTTGCTGAGCCTGTCAAGAATTTTTGGTTTTCTCAAGAATGAGTTTCTGGATTCTTGAAACAGAATGCATCATGTGAAAAAAGGGTGGAGTGTAGGGAGTAAAGTGGCACTTTGAGCTGAAGGGATTTTTAAGGAGCTGTGGTTTTCTTTTTGTCTACTGCCAGAGTAGATATTTTCATGCGACAAAAAGCTTTTTTTCTTATTTTGTGACAAACAATAAAAGTTTCACCTGGGCGAAAACGGTAGAATTAAAGTTGGATCAATTCACCGGTGGGTTATAACTTAACTGATTGCGGTTCTTTCACAGAAATAGTGTTGACACGGTGATCACAATTATACGGCCCAATTATGGGTTCTCAGTCGTGATATTTACACTTTATACACAAAAATCTTATTTCTTTTCAATAATCTGCTCGTGCAGGAATGAATGGTGTAGCTTTAGCCCCACAAATCTGAAGTTTGTTTTCAGTTTAGTGTGGATATAGTGTACATTTCTGCATGTGTAGCATCTTGCATGCCAAGATAAAACTCTTCATGCCTCCTATCAGGCGGAGTGACAGAAAAAGCGCTCGCCAAAGAGTGAATATTTTGACATGTAACAGATGCTGATAGACAGCCTGCACCATCACTGAACGAGCTTAAATATAACACCAGAATCAAAGCGGAGAACACACGTAGTCCTCCGCAGCTTTTGTGTGCGTCAATCTCTGATATCAGAGAAGTAAAATCCTACTGTCAGTCTCCGGAGATGTTAAAATGCGATGTTTCACAATCATATCAAGTTAGTTTTGAACTTCCTGCAAGTTGTCGCCTGTCAAATGCCTCGTGGTACCAAACCATCCCACAGGCCGCTGTCTGATTCCCGCTACACACACGGACGGTGTTTCTGGAGACCCAGGGATAGTGGTTACTATGGGGATAAGGGGAGAAAGAGAGAGTTGGAGAGAGGGAGGTAGGCTGTGGTTTTGAGGTGTAAAGCATCATAAATAATGGAGGCTGCACCTCACATTGAAATGCAAAGGCTGGAGCTCGGGCCTGAGCAGAGGTAATGCTGGCTTTTTGAAATTTATTTTTCATAAGCGCGATCCCCCAGCCCCCCAATCATACACCCACTGCTTCATATAACCATGGCAACTCTGCAACCACCCCACCCCTTATAGAAAACATACTTTAACATACGTTTGCATCCCAAATTTCATCAAGTCTGCCTCTATAGAATGTATTTTATTGGATTCAGTCATTCATCAGTCGTACGTCAGAAGCAATATCAAAGTGAGGCTAGTTACTGAGGCATCCTGATAGTGATATATCAAAATATTTCATCTCTTTTTTTTCCCTTGGTGGAATAAAAATGTGAAGCAGTAATAACATCTGCATATTATTTATGTGCTACGGGTATTAAAAAGCTCCGCTCCGTATTTAAAGCTCGAGTTCTTTGAATTGATTTGGTCTTCTGAGTTGAGACAAAGATTTCTGCACTTTTGATCGCTCCTCAAGTCTGTCTGTGTGAGAGAGACGGAAAGAGGAGAGTGAACAGGCTCCTTGTGCGTGCGTGCGTGTGTGTGCATGTGTCTTGAGCGTGCACGCTGCTTTGTGTTGCATTATGTCCACAGTAACATGCCAACGTCAGCTGAAGAAAAAGAAGGCAGACATTCAGCCAGAATGTGGATGAGACTCCTAACCATGTATGACTGACTGAGGCCATTCATATGTAGCCGTGTGTGTGTGTGTGTGTGTGTGTGTGTGTGTGTGTGTGTGTGTGTGTGTGTGAGAAACAAGGAGAAATATGTCCACCACAGTGGTTTTTCAGCAAACAACCACAGTTTGTTTTAATTCGTTATCAGTTATCGGTTCTAGTCATATCTTTCAAACATCACTGAGTGTTCGTGTGAATGCAGGGCTGTTGTGTTGTGTTGTGTTGCATTTTTTTTCACATTTTAGGATTTTACCGCCATCCTTGAGTTCCTAGAGTTCAAAACATAAACATTTTACAGTGTGGAAAACCCAAAATGCATCACAACACAACACCCAATGCATTCTCACACCAAAGTCTCAATTACTGCTGTTCTGTTAGAATTAAAATTAGAATTCAACTTTATTGTCATTGCACATGCACAGGTACAGGGCAACGAAATGCAGTTTGCATCCATCCAGAAGTGCTTTAGTGATATAGATATATATTACAATATATATTAGCAATAATATAGATATGTAAGTATATTACAGAAATGGTTCTATTATGGTATGTTATAATGTACACGGTATGAAGTATGTTGTGAATATTCTATAACTATAAGTATGTACAGGCTGTAGTGAGTACAAGCTATGAACAGGATATAAATATGAAAAACTATACAGAATATGAAATAAATAACTTTACAGAAATCTGAGATATACAGTTATACAGAAATGGGAACTATGCAAGTTGTAAACAGTTGTAGGATTAAAGATTATCGAATGTACAGAATGATTATTTACAGAGCTATACAGTAGTGCAGTTAAGATAAGTGAGATATGTGGATAATTTCTACAGAGGCTATATAAAGTGCTAGTGTTGTCATTACACATCTACACAACGTGTGCATTGATGCACTGACTGCAGCAGTAGTGGTTATTTATTTAAACACCAACAAAGAAGACAGTTCATGATCCATTTAGGTGTTTGTTTCTCTGTATCACACTTAGATTTTAATCGCTGGTTATGGTTAGTAAACAGCTGCCATTATTCAGGAGCTATTTTTGGGTGTGGATTTTTGAATCCAGCACTTGTACTTGTGGACACAAGGATGTGCGTTCGTTTTCAGGTTTAGACACCAAAAACTACTTGCTTTGCTCTGAGTTTGGGTTGTTTTTAGAATATTATCCACTCTATTTGAATGTAGCATCAAAATGTCCTTCATAAGTCTCTGTAAGTGGAGACTTATGAAGTGTCACCAGTCTCACTTTTGCCATAGGCTGGTTCCTCACGGCTCCGACACAGAAGGACACCTGTGTGAGACAGCACAGCTTAGACTAAACATCAGTATTTGAAGCCCTGGGAATCGCAATGAACCAGATGTCGTGGTGACCTCGTGGTTTAGCATGCTCACCATGTCATCAGGTCTTTTCTCCCTCTCCTCACTCGCCTGTTTCTGTCACGTCTCTGCTGTACTGTATTTAATAAAGAAAAGGCATTTAATAACTGAAAGTTTTCAGCGATTAGATATAATTGTTTTTAGGTCATTTCCAAAAGTCTTGGTTCAAGAGAAGAGAATCTAATGTATTAGTTCAACAGGATAACGCTGTTCTTTCATGCTTTTGCACCTTTCAACAATCTTTCAACACCCTTCAGTGCCTGAAAGACTGGAGGCCTACCCTGAGCTATAAGAGCAACACTTTACTGTTTGTGTCAGCGAAGAAGAAAACAGTATGCCAATTGTTCTCATCTGGTGTCCCGTACCACTTGATGCTCTTATAAACGCTTAAATCTTAGTTTGAAAAAGAAATCTAATGTTTTGCATTATTAAAGAAATCATTGGTGTAAAGTTTTGCAAGCTGGGAGAAAGAAGGTGTTCAAGCCACATTCCCATTTTAGATTTTACATGCATAATAAAGGCGGACGTGGCGTGAATCA
>NW_005187643.1:83946-124210 GCF_000239375.1 Pundamilia nyererei | reverse complement strand
ACACACACACACACACACACACACACACACACACACGGAGCGCACTGAGGCTAGCTGGCGTCAGGCCAGAGCATCAATAAAGCTAGTGTGAGTTTGAGAGCCATTTAAGGACCATTTCGCCCCAGACCTACAATCCTCCATACTGCTCACTACAGCACCTTGGTGACCATCAGGCTGACCCTGTGGAAGAAGAGATAGGAGAGAGAAGCGGAGAGTGGGAATGAATGGGCAGAGGCAGGACTGAAGAGAGGGGCAAATTGTGATGGAGAAATTGTGAATGAAAGTGGGAGTGAAAGAAGAGAGGCTGCAAAATTGCTGAGAGAGGGAATTAGGGAATAATGGAGGGAGAGTTAAGGAAAGTGATGGTGAGGGAGACTGAGAGACAAAGAGCAGCTCGGGTTTTAACCAATATAATAAAAAATAAATAAAAAATGCTCAAGAAATATTTTACACCTGGCTATAGTGTTAGATCAGCTTCTCAAACTTTTTGAGGATTCCTAATGCTTCTTCAACAAAGCTGCGTCTGTATAAATCACTTTAAGTAATTATATGTGAAAGCAAAGTGTTTCACAATAAAGCCAAAAAGCACATAAAAAATTGGAAGTCCTGCTCAGTGAGAGAACATTTCAAAAGCAAAAAGGAAAGAAAGAAACAAGGGGTGAAGAGTGAAAACATCCTGAAACTTTTAAAACTAATAACATTAGACAATCATTTCACTAGTTTCTGCTGATCCAAAGATAACTTGCAATTCTTGTGTTGTTTGATGTAAATTTCCCCCTGATAGAGTTATTACATCTCAGTATTACAGTGCAGTTTTATCATTTATAGCAAGGTTTGTTTTGAGGACTATAGATCATTAAATCCCGGGGCTTTGCAGGCTTTACTTTGACAAGTACTATATTAGGACATTTTTCATTTTGCTAACCTTCTTGGATGCGAGTTGATTGCAGTTGTTTAGAGAGTGTTGGAAAAATACAGAAGTCGGGTCATCTTCAGTCATTTTCTTTTATCCAAGGAGGCCTGACCCTCTGCTGCAGATCTGCAGTTTCTGGGAGTCCTTGTAATGTTTCTATTTTTGCTTTTTTTCTTATTGTTTCTAGTTTAGCATTAAGATTTTGTCTTTAGCTTAGCTTTGACTTTAGGTTGCTGTTAACCATTAATGTAGTTGTGATTTACTTTTATGATGCACAGTTTCTTTTAATAGCATTTTAGCATTTCTGTTCTTAGTCCTTTCTTTGTTGTCTAAGTGAGACAGGTGTTTTAGGTGTCTTTGATCCAGATGTGGTTTCCTGGTAATGTAATATTCACAGACACACAGACACAAACACAGGGCTCTGAGGATCTTTAGTTTCACTGCTTTTGTTCCATCGTTTTCCTTCATCCTGGACGCTCACCTTCATCGGCATCCCTCCATCACAAGCCCTTCCCGCTCCTCCGGTTTTGCTGCCATCTTAAATCCGACCATCACAAGTACACTTGTACTTATTGATCTCCTTACGCTCACTTCCTCGAATAGATTACATGCCAAGTCATCAAATGCCCACCCGTCATTTTCATTAACACTTTTACTATCTCTCTGTTAGATCCATCGACCTCATCCCTCACCGTGAGATTTCTTGCCAGTCATCTGCTCTCTGCCACCTCTCCCTCTCACTCCTCCCTCATCTTGCTTTAATTCATTTTCTCTTTTTATCTCCTCGTAATACTAATTTTTTCATCTGTCGCGTCTCTCCTGAATCCCTCACCGGTTCGACTGTCTCCAGCTATCCCTCTTTCCTTTGCCCTACATCCCTCTCTCCCTCCCTCCTTTCCTCCCTCTCTATTGATCCAGCCATAGTTTTCTGTCTTCTCTGAGCTGGCTGGCTGGCTTTAATCAATATAGATAATTGTCTGCTTTCTCTTCATGCCAAACACGCTGTTTTTTCTCAATGAATCCAGGTCTTTCCCCTGCGCTACCCGCCTGCCCCTCCTTCCTTTCCTCCGCGCGGGAATCCCTCCGTTAATGACAGGAGATAACCTGCTTTCCTTACCGATTTTCTTTTTACCTCCCCCCTTCTATCCCTCTCCCCCCTCTCTCATTCCCTTGTTCATTGATTACCGTGAGATATCACCCCGTGTGCCCCGTCAACAGATGTAAACACACCGGGCCACGTGGCTCGCCTTTGTGTACAAACGCACGCTGCTGTGCAAATATTCAGATTTACAAATGCGCTCCAACTTAGACCAACACACGGCCACCGACGGCAACAAGAGACATCCTGAAATTATGCAGCCACAGCAGCCACAGCAGCCACAAGTGACCAATAATGTGCTTCTGAACCAATGAAGTGGCATTATTCCATTTACAAGTCATTAAGAAGATTAAAAAAAGATTTTTCCACAGCTCTTTGTCTGATATAAATTAGTGCTCATAACAGTTTCATGACAATAATATTGGAAATATACTTTTAAAGCATCAGAAGGATTAATTCCAGTCCAGCCAGCACTGTCAAAACCACATAAACATTAGGTGGTTTTTATAGATTATAGATCATAATTCCTCAAGCAACCAAGATAACGATGCAGTGCAGACGTTATCTTTTTTTAAGGGATATTTGTGTTAAGCATAATATACTTTTTTCTTCATTTATGACAGATAATCTAAAATAATTTTTAAGCTAAAAGAAGTTGAGCCATTTTTATCGTCACTTTGGTCAATGATGTATCTGCAGCCGTGAATCTTTCTACTCTGAGTCTGTTGTTAGCCTTGGATCACTGCAACACAGACAGCAACACACGACTTTCCATCATCCACCAGAATAATGGGCAACTTTCTGTAAAGAACTGTGAAAATTTATATGACAGCTAGATTGACAAGTTCATACTAGGATGCATGTTTTTAATTAAAACTATCACAGCGGTGTGTGTAAATATATATGAGTGGAGCTGTAAATGACACCGCTTGGTCATTTGAAGGTGAAGTGAGCAGCTCTCATTTCAGGCGATCAGTCGGTTCGTGCAGATGTGTCAGCTCCAACTTCCTGTTTTTCTTCTCACACGTCTCTGCTCTGATATGTGAATCTATTTCTATCTAACTCAGGATTCACCAAAATATGTCCAATTATTGCACCAAAAAATGTGTTGATAATTAATGTGTTACGGTCATCAAGACTGTTAAACTCAGAAATAAAATGACTCTTTAATATAACTTTAATAATGAAATAATTTCCAAGGTTCGTTTGTAGGATGTTTTAATTATGTAGTTGTAAAAACAGCTGGTGCAAACATGCATTAAATATTCTCGTACACCACTGAGGTGTCATGCATGCCAGAACTGTCCCCACCAAAGGGTCCAATTCAGCCCAGTTTCTGCTCCATAAAGTGGTAAAACTACAAAACTAGTTGCTTACTGATTTTTGTTCCTGGTGTGAGACGGACTGTCAGTGTGCTACAAAAGAAACAGTTTGAATTCTAAAACTTCTTGTTTACCTACACGTCTCTGCATGTAACGGCTGTTCTTACAGATCCACTGTGACGTGGAAACGGCATGCTCTCTGAATATGGAAAAACTTGACATTGCTGAAATTCATGAATTTTCTACTTATTTTTCTGAAAGCGTCTGAGACCGTTAAGCATCCTTAAATGTGAAAATGTGACAGTTTTCAACAAGAACTTCTTTAAGCTTATCAGAGAAGTGAAACATTTAGAAGATGCATTTTATTTGTTTTTCCTCCAAACTGGACACAGTAACTAAAACTAGTTATTTTGACTATGTTGACATTGTTTTATGTCTGTAAGTATCTGCAGTTTGTTAAGTTAAACTGCTTGAATGGTTTGATTTTCATTAGGTAGTCTGATTACATTTTCCTAGGATCTTTTTTTAGTTGATTTGTGGAGATAAACTAATAAGGGTAAGACTTAAATGCTATCCTACTCTGAACAAATTGTGGAAAAATAAAAAGTATAAGAGCTCAAACAAGGGTTCATATGATCACTCTTTAGTGATTACATCTCTCTGTGTAGAAAGATTAACCTATAAAACCTGGAAAACACATCAGTCCTTTTTTTCCACTCAGCTGTTTGTGGTGAAACCAGACCTGTGCAAAAAAATGGGGAAAAAAGCAACCATCAGAAACGTACACAATACAGCCGCTCCCTAACAGCATGGAGCCCTGGCATCCACACAATTAGACACTATAGGGGGGTATGGCAAGGCCAAGCTATAATTACATAGCACTATGAAGCCGATGGTTGTGAGGGGACGGTGGAAGCAAAGGGTAGCGTGTTCTCTGTACTACACTGCATTGTGACATGAGCTGCCGCATTGAAAGCAGGCCTTGCAATAGTGCTTCATTAGTATGAATAGAGAGGTGAGAACTTTGAGCATGTGAATATAAATACTGTTGATACGTGTGGCGCGAGGGGTGCTATGCAAGGTCACATGGTTAATAAAGCAAACAAACGTGTTTAAACACACACAGAGGTGCTTTAACAAAGAGGAAAAGTAGGACTGGATGCAAGAAGGAAATCTGCATCGTATGTTTAAGCCTCTAAAAAACAAGATAAAGGCCGAGGAACGAAAAGCAGAAAGGAAAACTATTACACAGAACACAAACACGGCTGTGTCCCGTAACGAGGTTCATTCAATAACATAAACACGGATGATCGTCGGCATTAAGACGGGAAAATAAAAGAAATCGTCGAGCGCAGAGGAGAAGAGGAAGCGGCGTGCACTTTTCCTTATCTCGCGCTCACTCGCTGCCTGCTCTGTAACTTTGCTCACCACTGAGAGACCGACTCCAACCGCAGCTTTTTCGGCCATTTTGAGCTTGATGTGTACAGCACGTTTGTGCACGTGCGCGCCTGTGTGTGTGTGTGTGTGTGCGAGTGTGTGTGTGTTTGTCTATACGTGTACATGTGCGCTTTGTGTCTGTGTGTGGAAGTGTGCTGGTGCAGAGAGAATGGACCCTTATCCAATTTGTACTGGTCAGTAGTGTGAAATGGTGGTAGGTCAGTCAGCCAGGCAGCGTGCGTGTGTTTGTGTGTGTGTGTGAGAGTGTGTGTGTGTTTGTTTGTTTGTGTGTGTATATTTAGGAAAGAATGGTCTGAATTGCAAAAAACACTGGTGGAGGTCCAGCATGTGCCGGCGAGCTTTCATCTCTGAAACCAGGGTGCACACACACACACACACACAACACACACATACAAATAAAGGAGATGATTATAGCACACATAATGAGAAAATACGTATTGTAAGGCATGTTGTTGTAGTGAAAAGTAAATGGCATCATGCTGGCATCCCTTTTGTGTGGTACAATCTCAGTGACACACACACACACACACATATACACACACACATTCCACCCACGGCACAAAAAAATAAAAAGACTTTTCCATTAAATTGGTCGTTATTGTATAGTCGACCCCCTATGGATCTAATCCATATGACGACACAGACACACACGCATGCACCCATCCTCTCTATGGTTGTTTCAATTATCTCTGCTCTGGAAGCCTGTAATCGCGCGCGCGTCAGTGCGTGTGCGCGGGTTTGCTGCCTCGCTGATGTGATTATTTTTGGCATTTTTTTAAAAAATTCCATCTCTACTTTCAGGCGTTGCAGCAATTATCAAAGCTGATTTAAGGAATTTTAATTTGAAATAATTCCCTTTTTCGCTTTAATAAAATATTTTTGCCTATAAAATAGTGAAACTGATGTGTTAGGCAGGGAAATAAAAAGTTTTTCACCTGAAAGAAGCAACCTTGGTATACGGTGAGCTGTTATTGTCTTTTTGTTGTCGCCGTTGCTGTTTTCTAAAGAGTTAATTAAAGTCTGAATGAAATGTAAAAAGAAAAAGAAATCGCCTCATTTATGACATATCCTCAGAAAAATAAAACAAAGTGAAGAAGAGCGTTTCCAAACCTGCGTTAACGCCAAAGAAGATCCCTCGTGATCTGGTCAAACAGCAGGGCAGCAGGTGATTTGCAGTGCCTGAAAAAGGTTACAGAGTGCACATACAAACTCATATAGTGCGCATAAAGCATACACTCACACACACTTGATGACTCACAGTGGCTTAGCAGGACTGCGGTCATTGTCTACATCTGTAATTGTGTGTGTTTTTGTACATATATATATGTATGTGTGTGTGTGTGTCAATGTGTCATTTGGTGAGTGAACATAAGTGGGTCTGGGGCGGTCTGTTGATGGAAGGAGTGTAAAAATAGAGAGATAACAGCCACTCTGCAGAGAAAGAGTTGAAGGAGGAGGGGGGGTCAGAACACGGTGGCCTTGAGCACCCATTTTTCCCCTCCAGCCGTCCATCCGACCACCTCTCTCTCTTCCTCCCTCTCTCCATGGCTGGCACGCCGATTCGTTCAGCCCACCTCAACAAAATGGAATTTGTTAAGTGGAAGGAGGCGACGGTGGCCAGGAGGTTACAGATCTGGGCGATTGACCGTCCCCAATCCCAAACCCCAAATCTGTGGAAAAGCCTCGAAGGAAAACATTTGATTTGTTGATCATTGATCTCTCTCTTTTTTTCTTTTTTTTATCGCTGCTGCTGCTGATGATGATGTTTTTACACTGTCACTACAGATCTTCATCCTTTCTTCATTATAAACTATAAAAACAACATCTGCTGGACAAGATTTTAAAAAAAATCCTAATACTTTAAAAAGAAGTTAGTTTTTGTACACTCTGTTTAACTAAGATTAACTAATCTTGTGGGTTTTATCCTCTTCCTTGACCTGCTGTTGATTAAATTCCACTTTATGCTTTCTGGACAAAAGTCGGCGCCAAATTTTTTTTGTTAAAGTAAATTATTCATGACAGATAACAATTTTTGCATATAGAAAACTTTCATTGTGTTGTGCCAAAGTTGAGAATTCTCTGTACTTTCTGCTCATCACTTACAGAAAAAAAGATGAAAGTCAGGATTTAAAAATTCATCATTTTTCAGGCCGATCTATCGGTTTTTGTGTCCCTTGATGTTTAAGGTGTTGACGTTGACCGTGAACTGCAGCATTTCTGGTGTGAGTCAGGTCGGTGACCTTTGTTTCCTGTTTTCCACACTGATTTCCTGTCATCTCTCTTTAATATCATGATCCATTAAAGCCTTAAAATATCCGGAAAAATAATCACGCTGCGATTGTTCTGTTTCTGTTTGGGATTATATTTCATTTAATGCTTAAATGATTTTAAAAAAGGAAAGTAAACTAGATATTTTCAGTATTTTAGGAGCTGTAACTCTGTGTAGGCTCCTTTCGATTTAACGCCCAGCTGCTCCAGCATCCAAATGTAAACTGCGGCTGCAGCTGCTTGTGATGAATCTGTATAACTGTGACTAAAAAAGGGAGTCATCTGCCCCCTTGTCTGTCCAACAGCCCTGTGCCCCTGGAAACACTGGGAAGGTGGGCGCACAGTAAGAGGGCACGGGGGGGGGGGGCAAATCATACCACTCGACTTCTCCTCCTCCTTCGCCCCCTTCCATCCCGTACCTCCATCCCCAGGGGTGATTTCAGAACCTGCATCCCCATCCCATCTTATCCTTAAATTCGGAATCTGCCCGGAGCATCCTGATCCCTGCCTGCTGGAACTGAGGATGGTCACGCTCCCAGATTAGGGATTTCTGATGCAACTCCGGTCAGGACAGCAGCTCAGCCCTGCAGCTTGGGATTGTGTTTGGGCAAAGTGTGTGTGTGTTTGTGTGTGTGCCTCTTCATGTGAGGTGCTGCTACATGTGAGCGTATTCGTGTGAGTGTTGCTGCTCCAGGCGAATGCGTTTCACCTCTGCTTGTGGAAAGTCTTCGTGTTTTCATTCACTCTCATTTACACTCCGTTCTCGGCGCGAGGCTTTCCGTGTTGTTTGGGTGCGTTGATGTTGCATGCAAGTAAATAAAAGCCACCGCGCTTCGTCTCTTGACCTCTCAAAACAAGAAAAGGAGAACGCATTTTTAAAAGTGAAGGGGTGGGGGGGGGGAGAAAGAAGAGGGAAGGGTGTGTTTGGCTGGTGTGAGGTGAGGAGGGGGGCTGAAGGCAGGAATCGGCGGCCTCTGCGAAGGGGCCTCCAGCGTGCGCGGGTCTGGCTACCCCCTCTGCGGGGCCCCGATCGATACAAACTCAGAGCAATAAAGCTTTCCCCCTGTCATCTCCACAGAATACAAAGCAGAGCGGGGAAGGGAAGGGTGGGGAGCAAGGGATGGGGTGCTGGGGAGGGAGAGGAGCTGTTCCGCTAGCCACACCAATTTCCTAACCCCCCTTTTCACCTCTTTCTTCTTCTTTTCTCTCCCCAATTTTCAACCCTAACCATAAACCACCTCACCCTCCACCTTCCCATACCTTCTTCTCCTGCCACTACTTCTTCTTCTTCTTCTCCCTCTCCGTCCACAGCCGATTCGACTGACGCACTGCCTGTATTTTATAATTAATGCTGTTTGAATAAATACGCTTAATAATTCATCGTTGTTATTTAAGGAGCGATTGATGGATTGACTGAGAGAAAGTGTAAGAGAGAAACAGAGCAAAGATCATATCTGGGGAAAAGGACAGAGAGGAAACGACTGCAGCACCGTGCGATGAGCGAGAGAGAGAGAGGGGTTTAAATAGAGGGGGGAAGGTGCTGTTAACTGAGAATGGGGATGGGGTGATGGTCATAGACGAAGGGGGAAGGGAGTAGAGGTATTACACTGAGCGAGAGATGGATGTGTCGATGGAGAGAAGCTCAGTGGCGAGGAAGGTGGGGGGGAAATAAGGAGAAGATGGAGGTAGGGGGGATATTTAACAGGACAGGAAAGGAGAGGACAGGAAGGGGTAAAGAGGTCAAATAAGCGCTCTGTTTAATTGGGAGCCAATTTAAGTCGGGTCCAATCGATAAACCTGTAAACCTCGCCGTCTATCGGCTCGCGGCACGCACTATAGATCACCGGGACTGCACGGCTGGAGGAGAGGATGGCGGCCTGGTTTCGGCGCACCTCGTTCAGTCACTCCTTCATCTGTTTGCACTTGTAGAGCCAGCAGACCTTTCCCTGTTTGTAAAGAAAGCAATAAGATGAGAGGTGGAATCACAATTAAAGGTGCGCGCAGTTCATCACAGTGACAAAAACAAAACGAGGGTTTTAGTGGATTTACAGGCTTTTTTTTTTTCTGCGCTGGGATTTTCACCCCGAATCCAAATACTCCGAACATAAATATCCCCGCGGTCACATGACAACCTCATAACTCCAAATTGAAGGATAATATGATCTTCTATGGGTGGAGAAAATTCTGCCATCCTTGGACTTATGAGATCCTTTCAGCCCCCATCGGATAAATGTGGTGGTCAAGCTGAAAACGAGACAGCAGGATTTTGGCTCTGATTCAGTGCTGAAATAGCTGTAGCACAAATAAGAATGAAAACCAGTTGATCCCGAGTCTTTGTGTCTGTATTTTAGACATATACCTGCTCCTGTTGCAGTATATTTGTTTTCTTGTAGCTGAGCTAAATTTCTAAGCATTTTAATCAACATCAAATCCAACAAATTTTGCGGGGAAGCAAAAACACATTCTCTGCATTTTAAGGAGGAATAAATACGAGTATGATTTTATTCCTGACTCTTTTCTTGTGACAAGTTTATATACAAAGATGGAGACGATGCGGTCCAGGTCAGTTCGGACGTGAAACCTGCACATTTCGCCTCCACGGCCTTTATTCGTCCTTTTTTTTTCTTCTTTCTTGCACCGTCTCATTTTTTGGTCATCTTTCTGTCCACTATGTCGGTTCATTTTGTCATCGACTGTGTTGCACACAATCTGCCCCCTCCCTCCTCATCCAATCACTCTCACACGCGTGCACACACACACACACACACCATCAAGGCAAGGCTGTGTATCTTTGTTAGCCCAATTGTCACTATCTTTCCCCTCCTGCTATTTCCTGTGAAGATGCTCTGTCACACTGCAGCTCACTCTGTTCCACACATCTGTTTTATTAATTTTTTTTCTGTATTTGTGCCGCACTCGCCTGTAATTTCTTTCTCTTTCATTGCCATTATCGCCCATGTTTGACATTTTTTGTGTTGCTTCTTCCTCCGTTGTTGTTTCCCTTTTAATATCTACACTTAGTTATTTCTTAGCATCTCTGTCCCAGCATCCCTTCACTCACCCATTCACATGCGCCTGCTCTTTCTAGCCACAATTCCCTCTTTTTCTCTAAATTTCTCTTCAGCAGACCTCATTATTTTTTCCACTTTCAGCCATTATACCCACATCCCTACATTTTTGCTACCTGTTCATCGTGGATTTTTTTTGTCATTCATTTGTTTTTACTCTCGCTTCTCGCGCGTCTTCCCTTCTGTCCCATCGCCATCGCCATCTCTCTGTTCTCACCATCACCACCCTGCAATTTTTTGTCCCTTTACTCCCGTTGTTTTCTCGCTTTGAAACCATCTCTGTCATGTCTCTCAGCCTCCCCTATTATCCACCAAAATTCCCCAAAATGTTCACCCTCTGCTTGTTGTCTTCATCCTTCTAGCTCATTTGTTTCCACCCCCCTCCAACATCCTCCTGTTCCTCCCTCATCCTCTCACCTCCATCTTTTACCCCAATGCAGGGATTCTGGAAAAGGAAGTAACACCCAGTGGCCATTTCCTCTATCACCTTGTCCTCCCTCCCTTTATTTCTCTGTTTCCATCCCTGCGTTGTGCTCCTTGGGGAGGGCAGTAATAATGGTGGAGAGAAGGAGAGAGGGAGGGCGGTGCGATTATTGTCTTGTCGGGAGTCAGAGGAATCGATCGGCACAGAAATATGTGGTGCGAGAAAGAGGTACTGTATCGGATATAATAAACACTCTGGAGACATATTCGGAAAGCGCTCGGCCTCGTGCTCGCGCTCACATACATGCATACAGCTGCACACACACCCGTGTAATCGCTCTGACTCGTGCGCGCACACATTCAAGGTGCACAGAACATCATACGAATGCAGTACTTTCCAGTTGTGCGTAAACTCAAACATGAATCACTAACAAATCTTTGTCTACACAAAACATTACTCGTTTATTCTCAGGGAGCACTGAGAAAGCAGCATCGTCACTAAATATACCTAAGGATGAATATTATCTTACAGATGAGCCTCACTAAACCTATTTTTTTTAAGAGAAGTCGTTGATATCACTAAAAAAATACTCAAAGTAGCTCATCTTTTGTGTTTAAATGAAATTGGAACAATAAAACGTGTTTTTAAAGCCCCCAAAAAGCCAAAAATATCCAGATTTATCTTAATCTGTTAGGATTTCCAACCAAAAACCTCAGTGATTACACAGTCTTTGCACATTAGTTGTTTGGTTCTGGTTTAACCCTCTTCTTGCCTGACTGTGATAAAATGTGAACCTCACCTGGAATAAAAAAAGCACAAATAATCCTTTAATACGTACTGTTAAAGAGTAAACAGCTGTGGAGACATTAGCATGCACCACTTTGTTTGCCTTACACAAAGTCTCAGCTACAGGCAGGGAAACATGTTTATTCTTAATGATTAACACTCTCACAGGTACACACAAAACATGTGAGCTATGCACACACACGCTGCACACACATACACACATGCACGCACTGTGATCTTTCATTGCTGTTGCCTGGCAACGGGTCTATGTGTCCTGTGCTAGCAGAGCGCTGTCCAGTGGTGCCATGACCGCTGCAGCTGACCACTACTGAAGGAGAAGGGGAGGCAGGGAGGGCGGGTTACAGAGATCACGCAACAACAACAAAAAAAAGTGAGGCCGAGAATACAACACTGGGGCAAATAAGAGTTTTAATGATGCTAACATTGCACCGAGACAGAAATAATCTGTGTTTGCTGGACAGTGTTAATGTGAAAACCACTAATAATTTGTCAAAGTAGCACCTCACTGGGAAGGTAAAAAAGGAGAAGAGGCTAATACTAGGAAGCTAAGACTCTTAGCAGTACCATCCTGAAAACTAAATAAGACCTAAAATACTGAGAGATGTGCAAAAGTAGTGAAATAACAGAGAAACGTGAAGATTTTCAGTTTAATTCACTCTTCAGGTTTAGTATAAAATAGCCCGGATACTCATCAGGCTTGTAGCGGTGTAGAATCAAGTTTTAACAATTTTTAGGGGCGTGTGTGAAAATTTGATAGAGGCTTTTTATAAAATAAGATTAATCTGTAATTTTTAAAAATTCGTGAAATAACTTAAATTGTGTTTTTGCGATATTTCTCTAATCGTGAATGAAGTCAGAGTGAAAATGCTTAAAACTTTTTAATTCAGACAGATGCATATAGAAGTCTGTGAGATAATAACTCCACGACCTCACTTGATTTTTTTGTCTTTTTGTGGCCTCAGTCTCTAGTTTCAAGTTGAGGCTACAAAATAGGACTGATGTCATGGTGGCTCCTTCCATCTTTATATATATATGTAGTCTACGGGGTGAAGGAGGGGGTCTGGTCTGGGTGAGTGGGCTTTTGCAAACAAGATTTCCAAGATCTAACTCACCTTCAACCACAAAAATAGCTTTCACATAATCCACCAGCACGTTGAATTGTTTTGAGGAAGCTCAATAAATATTTGAGACTTTAAAGGACAGCATAGGATTGAAGGTGGCGTAAGTGGGGGGTTATATTCTTAGGGAGAGGTGGGGAATGTGAGGGCAGAGACGGGATGTTAGAGATTAAATTTGACAGAGAGAGGCAGGAGGGAATGAAGGAATTAGGGTAAGGCAAACGAGTCGAAGGGTTCGGACGGAGGGGGGAAGGTTAGACGAGGAAGTTCAAGTGAGATGTTGCAGCTGAGGGAGAAAAGGAAGAGGGGAAATGAAAAGAGATCAGAATAAATCAAGGATGGACTCATTGGAGGACAAAGTAAGGTGAGGGACAAAGTGCAGGAGCAGGGATGCAAATAGGAGGCTGGAACACAGTTTGTGTTTGAGTGTCGGGGTAGCAGTAAAAGCAGCAGGCATTGCTGTGTCTTTGCGCTCAAATATGATCACCGGTTATCTAAAAACAAGCATTTTCTAGTGAAATGTGAGTGAGAAATCACTGTAGAGCAACATAATGTTTTTGTTTGCTGTAGGACCGGCTGAAAAATGCCCTTATTGATATTTTAAGAGTAAGTATGTTGTGAATTTAGTTTTATTTTAGCTTCACATTAAACCTGAATTCTTGTGTTTTATTCTCAGAAGAACTTGAAGAGTGTGAATCAATTATTCCAAGTTAAAACTAATCAGAAATTTGGATTTTTGTGATATTTTCCTGACTGGAAAACATATCTGGGGCCTGATCAACCACACAAAATAAATGTAAACCATAAAAGAAGTAAAATATCCTCTGTGCAGTTATTTGACCGTCTGATTTCTTTGCTTCAGTATTCAGTTCCCTAACTTTGCTGTTACAGTCCACAGCATCTCTGCAGCAGCTTCACAGCTAATATAAAGCTAAATGCATTCTCATAAAATGCAAACATCTGTGTGCTCATCCTCTGAGCTCCATTCTTTGGGTTGTGTTTGTCTTCAGCTGCGTGATAGTCATTAAAATGAGACATAAAGCTGTGTGTTTGCGAGAAATGTAGTCATGTATAGGCAGCACAGTAGACCGTGCTGTGATGGCAGATGTTCCTACTTTGAGTTAAAGACGGTGTATTTTTAAGAAGGAGCAAAAGAAAAGAAGTAAAACCTTTAAAGGAGACCTGAATTTGTACTTTTATGGTTTGGACAACAAACATGACCATTATTATGAAAGGCGGATGAACAAAAGCAGAAGAGTGGAAGCTAATCAGTGTAATCAAGAAATAAATGTTAGTTACTCCTCTAGACTTTCCATCTACAACCATTTGCTTCTCTTGAATGTGTCAGATATACTTTATTTGGACTTACGGCAATGCCAAGAAACCTTTCAGTTTAAGAAACAGAGCTCTAAATTTTTTATTTTTCTTATTATTTTAAACAACTTTTTTGAAGCGCTTCTGCGTCTTTATAATTTAAAAGTTGCTCGTACACGCTACCTGTGTTAAGGTTTTGTTGCAGATAATAGAAAAGTAAAGTTTAAAGAGAAAAACTTAAAGCGTGTGCGCGTGTTTGGCTGCGTTCATGCTTCTGCCTCATCGGCTTCATTTGTCACGATGTAGCTGACATTACATTTTTCATCATTACAGCAGTTGCAGATTTGCTCGTTGGTGCTGCGGGTGTGTTTGTTTGGCGCTGAATGTGACGGGGGACAGGTGGAAAAGGCAGGCGCCAGGCAGCTTGTTTGTGTTTGACTGCGAGGCGGGAGGTGGCCGAGACCATGTGCCTGACCTTTGACATCCACACGCCAAACGGCAGCGGCATATACATACACACACATGAACCCACGCGCCGTCTGTCACAGGCCCCTGACAGGCGTGACCGAGGCGGGGTGGGTGGGCAAAAAGAAGGTGGAGGGAGGCAGAGGGAGAGGAGGCTGAGTGTAGGACCCCTCCAGCCATCCTGCGCCCTCTCTTCCCCTCTCTCTCTCTCTCGGTCCTTCTTTTCTAATTCCCTGACAGTGACCCTGTGCCCCCCCCCCTCCTTTCCCGCTCACACACACACACACACACACAGGGGCAGGCTGTCCATGTCAGCCCCACAAGACAGATACATCGTCTGCCCAGTGGCCCCTCTTCCTCCCCCCTTCTGTTATTAGCACTGATAGGATGAGTAAGGAGGGATTGGGATGGGAGGGGGTCTACCTTACATCCATGCAACTGCTGTTAAACTGCCTCAGGGTGGAGGAGTGTGCTGGGGTGGTGGTCACTATAACTTGGAATGAAATTTTATTCCTAAATCCGCTAATATTGCCATTGTTACAGGAAAAACACTCAAAACCAGAGCTGGGTGGGGGTGGGGTATACATGTGCAGATTGCAGATGTAGAGACGTGTTCGTTTGTATAATGCAGTTTGGTTTAAAACATGCTCTCTGATGTGCACTGGACATCTGTGACATTTGGGGTTCAGGCTGTTTGATTTGTTGGCATACATGAGGACGAATAAGGATGGATGGTTGGTTGGGGGATGGGGGGGTTAAAAGTCTCCATGACCAAAGGGGTTAGGGCCAGTTGAGGCGTTATGAGGAGGGGGCTGATAAAATGATTTTATGGGATCCCTTTCTTCATATCCTGAGAGGATGAAGGAGCCCGGAGTGGTAACGTGCGTGTTTGAAGTGGAGTGTATTAATTTAACTCCGTGTTTGAATTAAATGGGGGCGGCGTTTTAGTGAATTGTATTTTGACACAGAGATTTTCTGAAGGTTCGGCTGTCTTTGTCGTCGTGGTGATAGTAACAACATTACATATGGGTGTGATTAGAGAAAGCGGTGGTATTAGTAATGTTACACTTTTTAAACTGTCCAAGGTTAAATGTTGCATCAAAAATAATTTCTCAGATATGAAATATATGAAAACAGTAAGTTTGATGAACAGTGTTGAGCTGAGCTTATTTAATCAAACGGATAAATGAAAAGGATTTTTTTAACACCATTTTTAAAGTGCCAACCTTACAAAGAAGACATTTTTCTGAATTTGTTACTGGAGGTGACATTTCTAACTAAAAACCATCTGATTCAGTTAATTGAAGATGAAATATTTCTTCGTGTTTGGGGATAAATAAATTCAAGTGCACTTTTAGTTTCCTGAATGGTCCGGCTGCTCACTGACAGCAGGTCTTTGCCCCTTTAAAACACGTCTTTCTACCTCTCAGTTATTATTTACAAATGAATACAAGAGTCACTTTTTATACGCCTCATTAGTGTGTGTGCTGTGCTTGTTACACTAACACACACATCTACCGGCTCCCGCAGAGGATGTCTTAGAGAGTGCTGCCCCCAACTGGGCCCTTTATGCAACTGCAGGATCTCTCCTGACTAAACACTTCCAAAGGGGTGTTTACTTGTTTTCTTAATAATGGTGGGATGATCATAATAACATAAAAATTTTGAAGACTTGTTGTTGCATCATTTCTAAAATGTAATTTAGGCAAAAAGTGACGTTCAGGTTGAATTTGATTCTAATCTACAATTTCACAAAGATCTTAAGAAATAAATACAACCCAAGAACTGTTAAACAGATATCTGTTATTAGAGTTTTTCTTTTTCTCTTTCACTCATCCTTATATTTAATCTTCTCTTTTTCAGCATTTTCTCAGCATAACCTCTGCTTCCTCCTTTTTTTCCCTTGCCCTCCACCATCTTTTAGCACACTTGAAATTGTTCGTGACCCTTCAGTATAATTCCCAAAAGGCCTTCCTTTGTTTTTTAAAGTGTTCAATCATGTCCTCTCCCACACTCTCAGAGAATAATGTGGACCTTTAGGGTAAAAAGTGCTCGTCACTGGGCCGATACCCTCAAAGGTGCTGCTGTTGTACCCTTGACAGGGAGGCTTGCGCTGTGTTTTGTGGCTTAGGACCAGTTTACATTACTTAGATTTTGACCGTTAAATCAATATTTGGCCTTTTTGGCCTTTTTTTTTTTACTGAACATGGTCTCCTGATATTACATTTAGATATTACAACCTCATAAAGATCCACATATTTATCTGGAGCTCATGTGATCATCCCTGGGGGGAGGGAGGGGGGTTACTTCTGAAGACTGAACCTGTAGGGACAGGAGGGAAGTTGTGTATTTAGGATATGTCTATTACACAGAGGGGAAACAATATGGTTGCGGATGTCAGCTGTGTTTTTATGTGGTGTACTTTGATTATTTTCCCTGTTGTGCTTCCTGTCAGTTGCATGAACTTTGTGCTGAAGACAAAGCAGATTTAGTGCATTGATTCACTTTAACCTCAGAGTTGGAGCTCCTTCTTACTGCCATTATCAGCATGCATCCTTTCCAGTTAAACCGATGCCATAGATGAGACGGTTATTATGAAAGTCCTGAGCACAAGAGGGAATATTAATTAAAAAAGTGAAAGACAGAAGTTAAGTGCAGGGGGTGAAAGCGTGTTTTTTTTCAAGAAGGCACCGAGTGATGCTGAGTAATGTCTGGTGCTCAGGTAAGCACTTCGGGTGGCGTTGTTCTTCCTGGACCAATTACTACTGCAGTCCCAGAAGTGGCCACAAACTGAAGGAACAGCAGAGGTAGTTAGGATGATACCTGCCATGAAACGTCCCGCTTCCACCTCCCGGGTCAATAAAGTTTACATTTAAAGAGCTAAATTAGAGCATAAACAACTTTATGCTGGTGGGGCATAAAGTTGTTTTGCTTAGCAGAGATTTTGTCTTGCCTGTGTCCAGGATACAAAACAAGATGAAATGAAAGTCTCATTATTTCTGTGATTAAACGCTTTTTTTCTTCAAGCATACAACAACTTATTCTCACGCATATTTGTTGGTGCTGAGTCACCCTGGTTTGCACGCTATTCTTTCAAATTCAAAAGCTTCATGGCAGCATTTCATTTAGTTGAACTTTCACAGTTACTCTGACCTGCATAATAGCAAAAAGCACAAAAGTTCAGCCACTCCAACACAGAGGAGGCGGCTGACCTCCTGTGCAGGAAGCACCGAGTGTTCGTATCCTTTTGCTGTAAATTGGCCAGCTGGAAGAAGACTTTTGAGATCGGATGGATGTGTAATACAAGTTTTGTGTGCTTAAAGTTTTCATAATGTAATAAAAAACTGTAAAAGTGCAGGTTTTACTTTATTATTTCTTTTCACACTAAATGTGACTAAAAGGTTGAAATTCCAGGATATAAAAATAGATGTTACAACACGTTTTAGGCTGTGAGCTGTGGGTTATTGGCCTGAACTCGTGAGTTCCTTCCTTGGAAATGTGTTTCGTAATTAAATGTAATATCAAATTAATGATGCAATATAGTGCTCCACGGGTCTGACACAGAAAAGCATAGCGAGCAAGCAGTAATAATTTACGTTGTGAAAACCCTAACCCTAAAAAGAAGATAAAATAGTGGCATTAAAACTATTCTCATTTAAAGCAAAGCAAAAAAATTAATAAGCTAAATTAAAAACAGCATAAGAAAATACAGGCAATGTCAGATGGAAACATATTAGCCAAATTCCAGTCTACATGAGCTCAGCTATATTAGAAACTTCCAGATGTGTGCATGTGTCATGTCTCCCATTCCCCTGCATGCTGGGACCGTGTTATCCCCACATTGATCGTCAGGTGTGGAGGCAACATACCAGTTGAAGTGTTTTTCATGCACCTGTCTGATGGATATCTGTGTGTGTTTCCTGCAGATATCAGGATGTCCAAAGCAGGGGAGGAAAAGCCTGGAGCTGACTATCCAGGGGACAGTTCAGGTACAGCACACATACTCGTGTTCAGTCACGGCGTGGACGGTTCAGCTATCTAATCTCTTTAAACAGGCTTGAACAGGAAAGCAGCAGGCTAAAATTTTCCAGTAAACATGCAACACACAAACACACAAGCACACATTCTTGCTAATCGGTCATTTAAATCTCGCTCTTTGTTTCAGACTCTGACAGAAACAGCCCCGATGAGCAGGTGGGTATTTTACTTTTCTCATTAAAGATACTGAGCACGTACTCGCTGATGATGCACTTGCACTGTGCTCAACTTTTTGGGGACGTGGACTACAACAATCCTGACGCAGATGTAACTGGTTTAGGCCTCATTCCATCTTTTTGTCTCCATATTGCTGCACCATGAGAGGCAAACTGTGTTACGATCAAACCCAAAGAAACATTTTTTATTAGCATAAATCCACTTTTTATAGATGGAGTACAGTTTTATGATATATGTCAAACTGTTATGAAGACCCCTTCTTCACAATGGGTTACTTAACCCTGGGTGGGGGGTGTCCCTGGATGCCAAAATTATAACTTCTCTTAAAATTCTGACCAGTCTCAGCGTTTTCTTTTCTGTCAGTCTTATTAACTTGTAATAAATGGTTTAATCTGCCTCACCCATGAAAGTGGTTCGCTGGAAATCTGTTGACAGAGATTACAGGTTGTCATTTCTTCTGAATGTGTCATCACACTTCGGTTCTTTGATGTGCGATGCATATTTTCATTGTTTTGCTGCAGGCTCAGACAATGAAAACAAGCCCCTTCAGCCTCTCTCCTACACCAGTTGGCAACAAGGTGAGCCTGATCAGGCATGCTGTGTGTGTGCGTGTGTGCGTGTGTGGTCATTAAGTCACCATTTAAAACTCTTCTATACTGAAAATATTTCCTTATAACAAATAAATAGTTATAAATGCTGTAAAGTTTATTTTCAGTGCTTGTTTCTGTGTATTGAAAGTTACACAGTCTTAACAGGAGGAGCTTTGTGCATCTCTGGGATTATGTAATTTTGTATAAACACATATGTTTACACGTGCATTTACACCACAATGACACACGCCCACAAAAAAAATCTAATATGCAAATCACGCTGCCGTTTCCACACCTACCACTCCAACAAAGAAAAATCCTGCAGAGACAAGCCAGTAGGGGAAACGAATATGAACAAGGTGGCAGTGAGAGATAGACAAAAACTCCTTGATGGATGGACAGTGACGAGACACGAGCACGTAATGGTAGCTAGAGGTCAGCAGGTTTTGGAATTTTTCTGACAACATAAATACGAGGAAAACTGACCCGGATTTTTGGACAGATGACCGACAAAAGATTCAGTCTGTGATTCAGGGGTAAGAAAGGCAGACGGGGAGGCTGGAGTTCACAGACACAAGAAGAACTAAGAGAAGATCTCTGTCCTTTCTTTTTTACCATAATCTGGTTTATGTTCCTCAGATCTTTGCAATCTGAGAGACATAATCCAAGTCAGAGTGCGTCCCAAAACACTTAAGCTTTGGTCACTTTTTAAAAACCTTTTAGTCAAATATTTTCTGTGGCCGTGTGATACCAGAGGTACACACTTGCAAAATGTTTGACAGCAAGAAGGAGTTGTCTTCTGAGGTACGCATGTCATTTCAAATCCACTTCGTAGGAATGAGCTGATTCACCAGCCTTGCTAATGCGGAGATGCGCGCAGATTCCGTACAATCTGAAAAAGGAATTATGTGAACCATCGGAATTTTATAATTTCTGATTTCTCACCTGGAAATCATCACAAAAAATCAGATTTTTCTTAATAGATAAGCATGGTGAGTGTGCTGCCGTGTGAGGTTGTGAAATAACTTGAGCCTGTGTTTTCTCTTTTAGGGAAAGATTGAAGATGGCGCTGAGATAACACACAGCACTGCACTTCCGGCACCGCCCTCTCAGCAACAGCAACAGGCTCAACACCACCACACACAGTTGATGCTTGCTGGAAGTCAGCTAGCAGGGGTGAGAAAACACACACACAAAGAAGAAATTACATTAATCAAAATTAGGAAAACTGCTGCTGGCCAACACATAGATGGGAACAGTTCATCGTTCATAAACATGCAGCACTTCCAGCTGGTGTTGTTGTAATCTGTAACCTGTGTACTTGCAGGTTTTAGTCTCAAAGCCATCATCTAAATGTAAATTTATCATTACCTCTGATCCACACTACACAGTTTGTGTGCTTCTGGATTTCCCAAGTAGTGCATGAAAGATTATCTTAGCTAAATTCAAATGTTTAAAATCAGAAGTTGGAATTTGATCAGAAAAGAAAACATCTGCCGAGTCGCAAAAACTATTGAACAACAAAAGCAGACAAATCTAACTTTTATATTTTTTCAAACCACTGCTTTTAGATGAGAAAGTAGCAAATAAATGGGTAAAACATGCAGGTAAATGTAGTAACTGTAACACGAATCAGCCTCAGTACTGGTATTTGATAGATAAGAAAGTTTAAATAGAATATAAAAATGATACATAAATAAGGGAATTATCTCAAGAAAAATAGGTCATCTAGGTTTTACCAATTCAGAGTTTACTAAATTGACCTGATCACATGGAACTACACATACTGGAACCCATTTGACACGCCACTATGTCTATGTTTGAGAAAATGGGCTGCTTTAGATGCCATACACTCACCTGTAGTCTCTTCAATAATAAAACTTGTCAGGATTGTTTTCCACACTCCTCGCCTGGCTCTGCCCTCTCTAGTGTTTCCATAAAAACACACATTTGTGAGCTGCTCTCTGCTTGCATTACTCCAAACGTGATGCACTGCTGAAAAACAAAGAGTGCAATCAACGATTCAGCATTAGGTAACTTCAATAAGGCCTTCCTGACAAACCAGAAGCCCTTGCACTACCTGTAGTGTTTTTGTGTTTTTGCATTTCAGCTAAATGTACTTTGACGCTAAGTGGGTTCCCTTTCTTTGCTTGTCTTGCTCTGGCATGCTTTTACTGTCCGCTAACAGATTCACCTACACCTGTGTTCCTGGAATGGTAGCTGATACTCTTTGTTCTCTCTCCAACTTTTGCCGTCCTGCATTATTTTTTTATTTCTCCAATTCCATTTCCCTCTCACTGTGCACGCTTACATCTTCTTCTCATTTCCCATCACTGTCCTCGTTCCTCTCCCTCCTCCAACTGTTGCTCTCTCCCAGCTTGCTGCGCTTCTCCCGGCCCAGCAGCAGCTGCTCCTCCAACAGGCTCAGGCTCAGCTCTTGGCGGCAGCCGTTCAGCAGTCGAACGCCGCCCATGCCGCTCACGCTGCCCACGCCGCCGCGCAGCAGCAAGCCAACCAGCAGCAGCAACAAAACCAATCGCAATCCCAACAACAGCAGCAGCAGCAAACCAAACAGGAGCAAACAGTCCAAGCTCCGCCTCCACCGCCACAGCTGGCCCTGTCGCAGCCAATCCAGCTCACAGCACAGGTACCGTCAGCTTAAAAGAGTGTTTTATTGATTTTATTGATTCTCTTAATAATAAGTCTAATTAATAAACCGACTCATCTTTACCCGACTTTATTACTGCTCTGTATTGAAATGCGTTTGTGTTGCGTCGCAGGACATCCAGCAGCTGTTGCAGCTCCAGCAGCTGGTTTTAATGCCAGGTCACCCTCTCCAGTCTCCTGCCCAGTTCCTCCTGTCACAGCCAGCACCTGCACAGCAGTCACAGCAGGGTGAGGAAAACCCTGAAACCTCCTTTCTGTACAAATATTACATGGAATTCATCTGAGAATCAAAAAATTACCCCTCACTGTCTCAGTGGGATTAAAGTGGTGAAGTTGGTTAGGAAATGTGTCATATTTCCTAATAACAGCAAAGATTTCTGTGAATCAGCCGTGCTGCTTTCACCTTTCGATGAGTTCATCCACCCATGAACTCGTTAATCCAAACTTTGGCTGGAAAGTTGGCATATTTGGTTTGTAAAGTGTTTGATTTATTTTTACAGGTTTGCTCTCGACACCAAATCTGATCCAGCTACCTCAACAAAGCCCAGGGGGACTGCTGACATCACCACCTCGCCTGGGACTCCAAGCACAGGTAGGAAATCTTTGTGTGTGTGCGTGTGAGAGAGAGAGAGAGTCGAAACATGCAAATGAGCTTACAGCACATTTTGTTTTCTTTTAATTTAAATGAGAATCTTTGAACCACAGAGTTTCTGTCAGACTGACATTCACCATTATCAGGATTTATCTGCGTCAGAAGTACCTGCAGGATGCTAAACACACCTTAATGTCATTGTGCTCGAAAGCAGCGCAAGTTTGCATGAAGAACTAATAGATCATCTGTGATGCAACTGTCCTGCCAGCTGAAAAATGTCAAGGAAGACGCTCAATAAATCATGCATTTGCATAGCATCTTCTTTTCAAAATAGATGCAATTTCTGGTCCAATGAGGTATCTTGTATCGTCACCCCTTATCCTCTATAACGTGATGCATGAATGCAACCTCACACATCCAAAGGCTGTTACAGATTTTTGATTAAGTTGTGATGAAGCCGTGTCAGACACAACAGATGTGAATGTAAATGAGCTGCGTAGCAGCAGATATCGTGCATGATGTCTCGTCAATTAGCTAACACTCCCGCAGCCTGCAGGGCCAAAGCTTTGACAGGCAGTATGTAGCTTCTCTTGGTGCTAAGCCAAGCACAGACGCTGTTTCAAAATTCTAAATAATGTTTTTTTTCCTCTCTCCTTTTTAGAGTAAAAGGTCTCGTTATAGCAACCAGGGCGTGTTTTATTTTTCTCAGCATGTTTTCTAGCCGATGACCTTATTTAATTTTTTTTTCAATTCGTAGAAAATGAATGTGCATGTTTCTCAGGAAAAAGTGTGTGAGCTTTTTTTTACCAGCACATAAAGAATGTTTGAATGAATCATGCATATACTCTTTGTCTCACTTCTGCTGACATCACAGAGAGAGAAGAGCAGCGATGCTGGAAGCAGCAGCAGTGGAGGCTCTTTAGTTGCCACTGGGAGCAGCGGTGTTGGTGTTGTGACATCTGTAGGAGTTACCTCTGCATCCAGCAGCGCCATGGCTTCTTCCTTAGCCTCCGGCTTGAGTTCTGGAGGTCATGGGGGTCATGGGGGTCACATGGGAGAAGAACCCAGCGATCTAGAGGAGCTGGAGCAGTTTGCCCGCACCTTCAAGCAGCGCCGCATAAAGCTGGGATTCACCCAGGTAAGAAGAAGGAAGGCATGTTTGCATGATAAAGTCTGCATGTATTTGCACAGTGACACAAATTTTCTGTCTCCATCAGGGCGATGTTGGTGTGGCTATGGGAAAACTGTACGGCAACGATTTTAGCCAGACCACCATCTCCCGCTTTGAAGCTCTCAACCTGAGCTTTAAGAACATGTGCAAGCTGAAGCCTCTCCTTGAGAAGTGGCTGAGTGACGCAGGTACTAAGTATTTTGTTGCTGGTGTACAATCAGCACACTCATCTTTGTTTGCTGGAACATGTGAGAGTCAGAAATATTTTAAAAATAACTTTAATTTGAAAATAAGCTCAGAATGTTTCATTTTGATGGAAATAGCCTTAAATAAAGACTTCTTTAAAAAAGTTACCTATAGTTTTCCATCAGTGATAAAGTGTTAAAATGTCGTGTTTCACATATTTTAAGGATTTTAATTTAATTTGACATTCTGATCATTCTTTATGTCACCAAAAACACTTCCCTCATTTATGCCTTCTTTCTCTGTTTCTGTCACAGAAACAATGGCGGTAGACAGCATGCTGCCCAGCCCTTCTTCTATCTCCTCCCCCATGTTGGGCATCGAGGGTCTACCTGGCCGACGCAGGAAGAAACGCACCAGCATCGAGACCAATGTGCGAATAATCCTAGAGCGCAACTTCAGCACGGTAGGAGATTAAGTTATTAGCAAAGCCTGAATTCCTAATGGGTATGATTTTTACACCTGAATATAAAATAATGCAGGTTTCCACTTTTGTTGGAAAATATTTAAATATAGCCCAATATGTGGGGACCTCTTTTTAGTTATACGTTATAAATTTGGAGCTTGATGTTAAAAGAGATTTTAAAGAGTCTTTTAAAGAGCTAAGGAGCCTCTATATTTAATAAGAAGAAAAAACATTTTCTCTGAATTAAACACTTGCAGTTTCATAAAAAGCAGAAACATGAAACACAAAAAGTACAATGACAAAGGCCGTCATATCAGAGCTGTAGCTCTTGTACAAACCTGCAGCAGGTTCTTGGGAACTGCCGTAGATCGACTGCACACCGTAGATCAGAGCTACATCCAGCCCATTTTGATCTTATGTGGGCCAGACCAATGAAACTGCCCTTTCTGCCAGTTTAGTCTAACTACACAGTTAGTCCCTAAGAAATTGCTATTTCAACAGAAATCAGTGCAACTCTTCAAGTTAGGCTCAGGAAAAGCTGCAAAAGTTATGAACTTATGAAAATAAATTAAAAGTCTAAAACCTCTGTTCTACTTTACATTTTCCAAAGTCATATGGTGGGCCTAATTGAAGGATTTGCTGGGCAAATCCTGGTCCCTGGGCCTTATGTTTGACACCTCCTGCCTTAGATTAGCACACCATAAATAGTTAATACAAACATATTGTTATATTAATGCAGTGGCTTTAAAAAAAAAAGCTCTTCTACATGTGATAAACCAGCATCCTATTTTGGATAGCCTCCCTTTATTAATTAGCCTTCTTCTGACTGCATGCAGTGTTTTCAGTACTTCCTCATCGCTTTGATCTCTTCCTCCTCAGAACCAGAAGCCTACCTCTGAGGAGATCCTGCTGATGGCGGAGCAGCTCAACATGGAAAAGGAGGTGATTCGCGTTTGGTTCTGCAACCGCCGGCAGAAAGAGAAACGCATCAACCCCTCTAGCAGCACCACCCCTCCACTGCCCAGCCAGACCTCGCCTGTTATGACGCACAAAGCCCCCTGCTACAGCCCGCACATGGTACAGTCCGCCCTCTATGCGGGAACGGATGTTTCGCAGTAGGATGGAAGAACTTCCTAATTTCTCTTTTCCTGTATCTGCAGATATCGAGTCAGGGTCTGTCCCAGGTCACCACCAGCCTCAGCACAACAGGTGAGCTGTAATAACTGTTTGTGCCTGCGTAGACGCTCGTCAATAAATTATTAAAGGTTAGAGCGCTGCTTCTCAATTATGTTTTTGAACCCAAAGGTCGGTCTGGTCCTGACATTATTTAACAGTTGATATTTCAGTATTGTTGAGTGTTTCGCTGATTTGATGAAACATGGAAGAATCATCACTGAGACAAAAAAAATCATTAAGACTGGAAACAGAAACAGGGATGTTTTGTTGACAGCAGCACAGAAGCGCTGGTCTTATGTTGAGTTGTTTACCTCCGTGAGTCATGATTCGTCCGTGAGCTGTCCAGGCTTCACAGATATGACAGATGACCTGACAGGTAGCAAACACAGCTGGAAATTTATTGGCCCGTTGAGTCGAGGCTAGTACCGGCCAACCAGAAAGTGAAGTTGAATGGTGAGAAGAAGACCTTTGAATAGTTCAGGACCCTGGCTGTTGATGAAGAACTGTGTCACCAAAGTGTTTATTTAGTAATAACACTGTAATTCTTCTGTGCACTGCTGTGCGACATCCGTATCACTCTTCTTCTCTCCCTCTCAGGCACCAGTTCGTCACCTTCAGCGTCCTGCCCCATGACTCCGGTCAGCTCAGTTGCCATTTCTTCTTCTGTGACTCCGCCTCCTCATAGCACAGCCAGCCCAGCTCCTCCCAGCCTCGGGACCTCTGGGCTCAACGCTGGGTGAGTGTCAATAACAATTTGAGAAATTTAATTACTAATTGGTTTGTCCTCCTGTTTACCATCACATTATTATCTCCAGTTTCTGGTCCCTTGTAATCCTATTAAATAAATTTCAGTGTAATATTACTCAGCTAGAACCATTTTTGATACATGATATTATTTTGGTATTGTTGCAGGAATTAGTCGGATCCCTAGATGGAAGAAAAGCTAGCTAGCATGAATATAAAATTAATGCAAAACTTTTTGAAGGTTTCTTATTGTTGGTTAGTTTTAAACAAAACCTCTGAACTCTGCAAAAAAGACCTTTTCAAATTGACTTGACCATGATCTCTAACCTGACATCACGTCATACATATGTGAGCAGATGTTTCTTGAGCATTTATGATGCAAGCTTTGCTCAAAATCCCATGTGGCTGTGTTTCAAAAAAGTCAAATACTAAACCAAAGCCTCCAAGCTCTCCATGTGCACCTCTGGACCTCCTTCACCGTTAGTGCTGCTTTCAGATTCCTATAGAAGTTCCAGTCTACTTCAGTAATTTCTCTAGTGACCTCAAAATTGTCCAAATTGGACAAACTGGAAGTATTTTAAACAGCAGCTTTGAATGGAAGATGTCCCGACCCAAAAGAGCATAAAAAGAGTGGTTGGTGACCTGAACTACATCACATGAAAGTGCAGGATTTTTTAATGCCATATGGGTGCATGTTTCACTCTCCACCCACCCTGCTGACTGTATTTGGCTCCCTGTGATTTAGTTCTCGTCCCCCACGTGAAATTAAAGTCAAAGTTTTGACAGTTTGGAGCAGGATCTAGCATCTCCCTGCATCTCAGAAGCATAGCCACAAATGCATCAGAGCTCTTTCTTTCCAGGCTGCCTCGACTACCGTGATGTGGATGACTGAGAACCTACACAGACAAATGCTCTCTTGATGTTATTTAACCTGAAAAATGTTTCTGTACATCAATGAGTGTTTGGATGTGTGTGTGTGAATTTGCTGTCCATCCACATTTCAGGAACACAATGATGGGAGTAAGCACAGGGATGAACCAGGCCCTCATTGGCAACAATCCCCTGGCTACCATGCAAGGTTTGTGTCACTGAGTGCATGAGTGTGTGTTGTTAGACTGTCCCCTCTGGCCCAGCGAGTCTTCATGAGTCTCCATTTCTAAAGACCAGTTCCCATTTCATCCTCCATCCATTCTGCCCAAAATGAATTTCCTTGCAAAGCCTCAGTATGACAGTAGCCAAGAGCAAGCCCGGCGCGCACTACTCCTCCTTTCTCAAACTTTTTGAATCGCTCAGTATGGTGAAAGATTCAATTTGATTCTCATACAATAGCCCACTATTATCACAAAGTGACAAGAGCCCCTTATGGCAAAGCTTAGGAGGCCAAGTCAGCTTACAGTAAACAGTTGAACAGGCACAATCCCCACCCTCTCAATATCAAAGCCTGTTGGCTAAATAACTAGTTTCACTCAAAATTCTCCTCTTTGAAAGAGACGATCTGCTGTCAAATCAATTAAGCATCACAAATAAGCTCAGCTTTGAATCCGTCACGTGCTCCATCTCCCTATAGCGCCGATTCAGGCCTTCCCCTTTTTCTCGCGCTCCGTTCAGCGTCATTCAGAGTCGGCGTCCTCCGGGCCATGTGCTGATGAGAAGGATACAGTCTGTTATGGAAACTGCAGCTCTGGCACTGTTGGCTCTGATAGAGTTTTAGGCTGAAGGAAAGAAGAGAGAAGAGCCTGAGTTTAAAAAAAAAAAAAAAGAAAAGAAAGAAAAAAGGATGGGATGAAATGAAGTGTTGACACGAAAGGATTTCAGTTTGCTTCCCTTTGGGGCCACACATGCTGTAAATGTTTACTCTCATGTAATGGATAAAAGTGTGTATTATTACACTGGAATTCAAACGCTGGCAGGTGTATCACTGTGTTACAGCAGGGTTCGGACAGATTGACAGGTTATCCTGACAAGCTTGCAGCATTAACCTCGCAGAAAAGACGGCTACTGTAACAGTACTGGGATTTTATCTCATTGAAAAGTAATAAAAAACTATGAAATATAGTGCTGTGGAAAAGCATTAACCCTCCTAACAGACAGTAACAAAGTACAACTACTTTGTTACTTTGTACTTACGTAGGATTTTCAGGTATCTGTACTTGGCAACTTTTTACTTTTACTCCCTACATTTTTAAACAAATATCTGTACTTTTTACTTACATTTTCAAAACGGGCTCGTTGCTTTTGGTTTAAGGAATTTGAGGAGAGTTATTATTTCACATCACTGCATGAAATCATGTGTGCTTTCAGACATCAAACTGATATCAGCCTAAAACGTAACACACGAGAGGCAGTCCTGGCTATTTTTCAACACTAGTATCTGTACTTCTACTTAAGTACAGAATGTCTGCGCTATTACTGATTTCCTTTCTTCTTCTTTTTTGACTTGTTAATGTTACATGTTTCAGATTATCAAACAGATTTTCAATATTAGACAAAGATAACCTGAGTAAATGGAAAATTAAGGGAAATACATTATTAAGGTAAAAACAAAGCTATCCGAACCTACCTGACTCTGTGGGGGGGAAATTAATTGCTCCCCTTCATTCAGTCGTGAACTTGCGGTAATTTACGTGCATTTTTTTGGAAGGCTGAGTTAAGTTTCACTGGCCACACCCTGACCTGATCACTGCCAGCCTGGTTGAATCAATAAATCTTTAAAATAGAACCTGTCTGACAAAGCGAAGTAGGCCAAAAGATTTTAAAAAGCAACACATCATGCCACGATGTGAAGAAACATCTGAAAAACAAACTCATTAAAGTTTATCACTCTGGAAAGAGTTTCAAAACCATTTCTAAAGGCTGTGCGACTCCAACGAACCACAGTGAGTGCCGTTATTCAAAAATGAATATGAGAAAACTTACAACAGTCGTTAAATGTTCCAGAGAGTACAACATCACTTCAAGAGCGCATCAACGACTCATTCAGGAGGTCACAAAAGACCCAGAACAACATCTATAGAGCTGCACGCCTCAGTAGGCTTAGATAAGGTCAGAGTTCATGATTCAATAATAAGGAAGAGACTGGGAAAAATAGAGCAAACCACTGCTGATCCAAAAGAACACAGAACGTCGTCTCACGTTTACCAAAAAACATCTTGGATGATCCACGATGCTTTTGGGAAAATATTCTGTGGACTGACGAGACAAAAGTTGAACTTTTTGTAGGTTTGAGTCCCGTTACAGCGTAAAAGTAACTGCATTTCATAAAGAGATCATACCAATAGTCAAACGTGGAGGTGGCAGCGTGATGGTGTTGGACTACTTTGCTGCTTCAGGGCGACTTGCTGTAACTGATGAAAGCAGGAATTCTGCTCTTTACCAGAAAATCTTGAAGAAGCTCGGTTTAAGAACCGAAGCACGCCAACAAGTCCATCTGAGTGGCTCAAAAAGAATGCGATTTTGGACCTCAAAGGCATTTTTATATTTTCTTGGCTTATGTTTGTCAAATATCAACATTTATTTGATGATCTCAGACATAATAAATCACAAAGGGGGGAAATATTTTTCAGAGCACTGTATTTAACATAAACCTTTTGAGCCTGTTCATTTTTTTTCTATTAAAAGTCTGCAAACTACTGCTTTTGCAGATTGTAACAGACGCGGGTTTGACAGGGTGAGACAGAAAAGGTTCATTCTCACATCCACTGTGTGTGAATATCACAATCAGATTTCATCCTTTGCTGTCGATCATTGTCTCTGTGCATTTTAAGGTTGAGTGTCATCATGAAGAGTCTTGGCTTTAGCGCAGGGGTGTCAAACACGTTCTGAGCGATCACTGATGATCTACAAACAACCTCCGATGTTTTGAAGCACTATTCTCTCCACGTTTCCTCACTAAAGACTAAATGATTTAACCATCTTATGTGGATTTTATACTTTCCACATTAGTGGGTATACAAAGGTCCACTTCAGTCTGAGTAATCTAAATGTCATCATCAAAGGATAAATGTGCATCTGCTAATTTTTTGGGACCATGTGGACTCTTCTCTGAGGCACTAAACCACAAATCACCAACTACCCATGTGTCCTTCAGATGAACTTAGAGCAACTAAGTATGCCCAACTTGCCGTGCTTTGATGTGATGTTGTGTGAGTAGTTTCTTTGTTAGCAGGAGGGCTGTAAAACCTACAGTGATTCACACAAAATACAGTGAGCCATCTTTTTATGCTTGTGGAACTAGTCCATTGGGCCACACTGGGCTCAGTTGGTGGGTTGTTTCTGACCCGTGGGCCATATGTTTGACACTCCTGCTTTAGCCTTATATTTTTTATCTGTTGTTATGATTTAAGTGGGAAAATCTTTCACATTTATTCAGGCTTTCTTTAATCATCTTCACTTTCAGCAACCTATTTTTAAATGTTTGTCTGTAACTAACGTCTCTGATCTGTTCACTGACTTCTTTTTAATTCTCTCTTTGTTTATTTCCATCGTCCATCATTATTTCACCCTGGAAACTGTCTCACTTTTTTCCTCTCCTCTCCCTTCTTCGTCTTCACTGCCATCACATCTGCATTTATTCCCCTGTCCTCTATGTTCTTCTTCTTTTGTTCTTCTGATCGCTTTGCAACTTTGTTCTGAACACCTTTGTTTTCCTTTTCTGTCAATTTTGACTTTTTCATTCACTTTTTTTTTTTTTGCAACATTTTTTAATCTTCCCCTCACCCTCATTTCTTGAGCCTAATCCTGTCTCTTTTTCATCTCCTGTCTTTTTCTTCATCCTCCTGTCCTCTTTTCTCCTCTATCCACCTTCTCCTTCCCCTCTTCCATGCTTTGCAGCTCTGGCAGCCAGCGGTGGGCAGCTACCCATTTCCAGCCTTGAAGGTGGAGCAGGTCACATGCTTCTCGGTGGACCTGGGGGTGCCTCTGTCCCCTCTTCCCTCCGCCCTTCTCTCTTCCTCAACCGACCCACTCTCCTCCCCATGGTGACCGGCTCTATGGCAACAACATCCACAACTGTCATGGGACTGGTCAGCAGCAGTGGTGGCGTGTGCGGCCCAAGGCCCTGCTTTTCCCAGTCTCCTTCCGCTGGCACCAGCAACCTCATGAGCCCAACTTCGTGCCCAGAAGAGTCTGCGTCTCCTTGTTCAAGTCCCGCCTCTTTCTGTTCATTCAGTGAAGCCTCGCCGCCACCACTGGGAGGGACCATGGCCGACTGATCCCCGACTGACAGCCAAAGTATCCTATTAGAGGAGGACGAGGAGGAGAAGGAGGACGATTAAAGGAGCTTTAAAAATCTAAATTTACAACCTCGCCTTTGAACCAAAGCCATCTCTCTGTCCAATCCATCTCTGGTTTTGTCTGTCTCTCTCTTTTCGTATCTCCCTGCTGACGTCTTTTGAAGCCAAAAATATACACAGATGGATGCGGGGAGGAAGCAAAGAGAGAGGTAGGATGGAAAGGATAGAGAGAACTGCAGAACGAAGGAGGGGAATTCGAAACCAAATATTGATCTACAGCTGGAGAGGTGGCACTGAGGTGTGTTTTTGCTTGGCATCGAGAAGTGAACACCACGCTTTTTAACAGCTGGAGAAAAAAAAACTCAGTGAGGGCAGGGATGAAAACTGAAACTGTGTGTGGGAAAAAAAAAAAGGGAGGCAAAGAAAAGACTTGTTTAACAAGCCCGGAAGGTCGTGTGGTTGCAACCAAATTTTAAAAAAAAAGAAAAAAAAAGCAAGAAAGGAAATATGCTAGAAGAGAAACACACAAAGATGTAACCAAAATCTCTGAATACCAAAAACTGAAAACCAAAAAAAGACAAAAAAACAACAACAAACGGAGCGAAAAGCTTTAGTTCAAAAAGACTTTCTGATCTGTCCAGGATCAGTTTACTACTTCATTCTACGCCAAACATTTCCCATTTCACTCAGGATTTCTGTTTTTCCTTTTTTTTTTCCATCTTCAGCTGAAGATTTACAAAACATCTATTTTTCTATTATTTTGTATTCATCGCTCTTTTTTATCTAACTCAAACAGTTTCACCCTTTACAGTTGAACCCACATGCAGGATGTCTACCTACCTCTCTCTTTACAGCTTTACAGTGGTCAACCTACCTTACATTTTAACAGACTGTTTCAATGAGCCTGGAGCAGCAGATGGGTGGGGTTTATTACGATAATAATTACTTTAGTTTCCAGTAAGAAGCCAATCTGTATTCGCTGTAGTACAAAAATAACTTTCTGGTATTCATTAAAGCCTTCTTCGTAGCAAAAGCCACCCTTCTGGCAAAAGTTGGAAACTCCACTGAAGTTAAAGGAAAATACTGGTCAAAATTTTAAGGGTTATTTAGCTGTTAAATGTCAATTTGTTAGATCCACAGTTAGATTTGGGGGATTATTTGTATCTCAGATTACCCTCAGAGACAGATTTTAATGGGTTACTGCCATCATCATTATCATCATCATCATTATTATCTTTAATTTTTGTTCAGACCAAAGTATACCCTGAATAGGATTCATGCTGCCTGCGGAGTGGATATACACAAGGCAGATGTGTGGTTTATTTATTTTTATATTATTTATTATTTGCTGTCTTTAATTTAATGTTACCCTTTATACATGCTCACCATCATCATCACCATCACGTCACCTTTCAGACTGCTCATCTACCACCAGTCACTCACTCTTGGATACCAAAGCATCGCCTCTGGCAGCGTTGTCTCTGGATTCGCCCGGGAGACGAGTGTCCAGACAAAACCTCAGCAGTGTCAAAGGGAAAACACACACACACATATACACAAACACACATATTACAGTACACTACAAGCATAAGAAAGACCAAACCAAAAAAAAAAGAACAAAAGAAAGAGGTGAAGCACCGGCATTCCCCTTACTGCCCCCAAACCCCTGCCCTCCAACCCTCCCTCCCATCCGCCCCTCTCCTTTGTCTCCAAAGATCAGATCAAAGGGCCAAAAGAAACAAGGAGGAGAAGAGAAAGAGGAGAAGCGGAGGAGCCAAAGGTATGAGGAGCTGCAGGGGGAAAGTGAGGAGGAGGAGAAGAAGAGGAGGAGATGGAGAAGTAGGAGGAAGAGGAGCAGGAGGAGATACGCTTGAAGCAGCGGACCAAAAAACCAAAAAGTAACCCAAAACCAAAAGCTACTGCTACTACTGCTACTAGTTATGTGTGAGTGACTGAAGCGTAACGAAACCAAATACAAACAAAGAGGGGGAGGACGGGGGAGAGAAGGGGTGAGTAAGGCCCTGTCTGTCTGTTCGTCTTTAACTGTGATTGCCGTTCTTGTATATCAGACAGAAATCGTTCCCTGCCTCCCTCTGCCGGCCACCTCGCTTTGTTCTCACTTTCTTTTTCCTGGATGGATAAAATATGGATTAACCTCAACAAACTGACTTTGAGAATATATATATTTTTGTTTCTGCTTTCCATAGTGTGTCTGTTACCGATGTATGGATTCGTCTCATTGCTTTCTTCTTATTATGCGGTGGGTAAGGAGGGAGGGAGGGGCTGGGTGTGGGGCTGGGTGGGCGGGGGTGACAGGTTGGTTTGGCAACGTGTTGCCTGTTTTCACGTCTTCTTGTCTCTTCGGTTGTGGTCCGGGTTTTTCTTTGACGTTTGGAGATAACTGTGAAAATGTAGCTTCCGGGATTTCCTTTCTTTCTTTTTTCTTTTTAAGTTGATTCAGAATGTTGTGAAAAAGCCAAAACTGAAAACCAAAAGCAAAACTTTTTAGAAATACAACCATACCAAATAGAACAACCAAACCAATGCACAAGTCGTATGATTGGATTAGCTGAAGTGTGTGTGAGAGTGTCTGTGTGTGTGTGTGTGTAAGCATGTGTAGGTAAAGATGATTCTCTTACATACAAACCAAACCATAAAACACACAAAAACACATGATGGACAAAATAATATCAGTCAGTGAAGAGCAAAGCTCCGGTCAGTTTGAACCTGGACCTGTTTCTGCAGTTTTCCAATCACATTCGTCGACTTCCTGCAAAAGATTTAGATCACATCTCATAAAAACTTTGCCCGTTCATCCCCCCCATAAAGGAATGCACAAATTTAGCATTTTTGGGTTCAATTATGATCAAATAAATCACAGCAAGTTCCCACAGTTTCTCACACATGTTGAAACTGCAGGAATGCTTATGGTGACTCAGCTCCTGGCTACTTAAACTCCAATTTTAAGTCAACCTCTTATTTTAGTACTTACAGGATGTAAATTCAGTTTTAAAGGTCTTGACGGCACCACAGTAAACAAAAAAACAACAGTTTACGAGTCTGATTGTATTGCATAAGTGAAAAAATGAGTGCGCACATTTCAAGGTTTTCTTTTAAAATGTTTAGTTTCAGGGTTTTATGTCATTATAATGTGTGTTATATTAAATTTAGAAAGGTCACAAAAGATATTAGAACACAAACGTTTGATTTATAGTCACATCTGCACAAAAAATGATTTTTTTTAAACCAAATTCATTAAGATTAGAACTCAATGCATTAATTTCTACTTTTATTTTTGTTAGATTTGTAAGTGCACAATATTATTTTACTTAGTTTGAGGGTTTTTTCCAAGTCCAGTTGTTAATTTTATCATAATACCATATGTTTAAAACCAAATTCAAACCACTGACCACCTAAGCGGTACCATAAATAAAACACAGTTGTGCTTAAAGGTCTCAAGTCTGTGATAAAGACAGCAGTGGCAGAGTGACTGCCAGGCTATGACTGTTAGTGCTGCTGTCTTTAATTTGATTATTTATTTAACTGACTGTCATTTTGAATTAAAAACTTACAATTAAAATCTAAGACTGCAATAAATCTGCAACAATTGCTAAATTTATTCTTTTTAATTACTGATAAAACTTGGAAGAAAATGACACTTTAAATTGTTGGTTACTCCAGTGAATATCGGGTCCTGTGATCCTTTGTTGCGTGGGGTGGCCAGACTTACAAACACAGACTGTATTCAAAAGATGGTAGTCACACCTTGGCTCCACCCCACTCTTATTTTGGTGAGGATTAATGGCTGTGATTGGAGAACTAAAGAAAGCAAGTACCAGGTTGAAGCCAGGGATGAACTTTGATGTGACACAGATACTGAAGGCAACCAGTGATGAAGACGATATGGGGAGGGGCACGGGGTACAGGTGGTAAAGGCTGTTAACATCCACTTTTAGAGGGAATGTATCCATTAGTTCTTATAGGTTTTGTAGAAGGAAATAATATATGTTCACCTGCTCTTATTTGTTGCTCATGTATTAAAAGGCTGGGACTATTATCCATTGACGACCGAAGACGACGACATGATTTAAGAACCAAAAGCTTTAAAACTCTTTTATCTCTCACGGGCTCCTTGTTGGAAAAAAAATATTTGTATTTATTGTATGAGGGAGGTGTGTGATTTTTCGGGGATGGGGAAAATAGTCTGTTTGTATTTGATGAACTTCTTTGTCTCTCATCTTGTTTATTTATTGATTATTTATGTATTTATTGAATTCTATTTAAGTCTTTCGGGATCTTTGTAACAGCTTTTCAGGGGTTGTATCTGCAGAGAGGGATGTTCTTGAGATCAAAACAAGGAGGAACGAATGTTTCAAAGCAAAACCAAACCTAAGACTGTTGCAACCTGAGAAGGAGAGAAAGTAGGGAACAGAGGGAGGAACATTTATGGCTAGCTTCGTGGGGAAACAGTTGTTTCCTGTTCCAGCCATCAGACAGGCATTGGAGTGTGTGTCACTGCGTTTGGTTTACTTACCTCCAGCAGCATTGTTTTTATCATCATCTTATTAAATACATTACTAACATAGACTGTATTAAAAAGATGGGAGACACCATGATGGCACATAAGACGATGAATAGCAACCGTGACATCATCTGCTGGTTCTGAAGTTGTGTTTTGAAGCCCCATTAAAGGGGCGGGTCTAACTCTAAAACTGCTTTGTTTACTGGCTAAGGTCTTATCAATCACAAGTCCATAGCCAATGAATAAGCCCTGGATAAACCTCAATTTTGAAACCTACTAAGACCAAATTTTAAAAACTTTTGATTGATTAACCCCCTAAAACCTTTAGGGAGGTGCTTATAGGTCAAGCTGGAAAGCCTCTTTTCCAGAAAACGTAAAGTAAACTTTTAGATTTTAAATCCAGCTCAGCTTCACACACTCCAAACACGTCAGAGTTTGAAACATTGCTCGACTTTGTGGTGTAAAATCCAACATTTCTGTCCCAACGAGTGAATTCGCTCCTCCTCCTCTGCTCTCTAACAATCTTTCGAGGGCTTTAACTCATACCTCTGATACTCAGATAAAAGAAACCAAATAGACATTCAAGCTTTAATGACGAAACATAAACCTAAAAAAAAAAAGACGTGTCTTGTCTGAACTCAGGAGTGAGGGGTGTGAAAGCGGCCCTAGCAAGTTAGTTTGACGGAGGAAAAACAAAGATTTTCACGAACCAGTTGTTCTTATGGCTTTAACCTACAGAACGCACGGCCACGCTGGGTGAAGACGTGGCGTGTTTTGTAGCGAGGGGAGGGGGGTGTGTGTCTATTTATCACTGCTGTCGGAAAAAAACATCCGAACTTCTTTTATCTTCTTTTTTTTTTTTTTTTTTTTTTTACTCGAAATAAAAAGTGAATTTCTGTTTTTAGCACGACGCTCATCTCTTGGGGTCTTTAAAGTCCACTGTGGATCTTAAAAACTGTATGGATTTCCGACTTAACAGATCTTTATATTTTTAACATTTGTGTTACGTGTTATGTTTTTTAACTCCAACAGCAGTGCAGCTCTGTCTGTATGTGTGCCTGTGCAGTCGGACTCGGCTGTGGTGGACAGAGAATGATACCAAAGTTAAAACGACCACAGCGAGACCCTGCACGACAAACACAACACACGCGCTCACAGTCATTCCACGTGTATATAAGCATTCAGGATTCTCATTAGGGACTGTAACTGATAAAATAAAGGATATCCAGCGCCTGATGTTAATATAAGAACACTGTCAGATAATAAGAGCATTTCAGGCCTTGGCAGTTTTCTACTGTAGTTCTTTATGTGGCTGTGAATGTTAATTTTACTACTCTGCTCAAGTCACCGTGAAATCGACGACTTTTTTTCTCTCTTTGTTTTTTGTTTTTTTTGGCCTTGAGAACACAAATGTTAATACCTGCTACCAGACAGAGTAAAAGTAAATGAGAGTATTACTTCAGTCAGTATTGTTTGCCCCTTGTTATTGTTGATTTATTAAGGAGAAGTTTTAAAAGAAACATTTTCCTTTCTATTTTTTCTACAATGCAGCTTAAATCCAAAGGTTAAGAGGACAGCAAAGATAGATTTTACTGCTAAAGAAAAGACCTCAATAGTGAAAACCAAAGAGCTCCACTGTATCTTTTCACATTTTCTGTTTCTCCGCATTGTGCAACTCCCTCGATTTTATGATGTAAACTCCAAAAGTGTTCTTTAATATAGCCTGATGATGATGATGATGATGATGATGGTAGTGGTGGTGGTGAACATAAAAGACGAAAACAAGCGTCTGTTTTTTGGGGTTCTCTTTTTTTCCTGTTTTGAAGTATGCTTACGATATGCTGTTTTTTGACCTCGAGGCTCTCTCTGTCTGAGTTGATTCTATAACCCGATTCTGTTGGAAACGTTTGGGTTTGAAACTGTTCTCTACTGTCCCTTAACTCATCGCTATCTGTGTGCCTGTTGTTTTGGGGGCCAGGGAAACGGGGACAAAACAAACCTGTAAGTGTTAGAAATAAAGTGCGAATTTAGACCAAAGTCATCTCCCGTGTCTTTGTTGTTATTTTGTTTCTATAATGCAGTTCCTCTAGTGGCCACTTGACAATTAGGATAATGAATCGAGTAAAAAAAAATTGTCAAATCATCTTAGGATGATGACTTCTTGAACATAATGAGGAGTTCACTATACTCAAAAGGCCTCCACAGTCATCAGCGTCCAGTGAGTGTTCATAGACGACTATTTGCTAACACATTTGCAGTTTTAGCATAATGAAAATAAAACAGTCAGTTAATCTGTTAATTAAATTTCACCTCCACCGTGGGGGTTATGTTTTTGTTGGTCATGCTGTCTGTAAATATAATTGCTCAAAAACTTTTGAATGAATTCCAATAAAACTTTGTGGAGTGGGGTCATGTTAGCGATCCATTAAAATGTGGCTCACATTCAGCGAGGCCTTCAAGACCAAATTAGTGATTCATTGGTTGACAAATCTCGCAAAAAGCCAAAGTGTGGTTTGTGTTGGCAACATAAAAGATTAAAAATATCATTTCTCAATTAACCTTTGACTTCTCCTTTAAGGTCAATGGATTATTCTGAAGGTCAAAGTGATAATAATGCAATATAGAGCTGTTTGAAATGTCATTAGGTTTTCAGACTGACAAGAACATGTTAGCATAGGATACTTTGGAGTATAATTAATATCATTGTGACTTTATGTACGTTACAGTAATGGGTTCTAACCTTTTAAGTGCATAAAAAAATTTGTACATCTACAATGTCCCTGAATAAGTGTTATTTTTTGAGGAAAACTAGATAAACCTGAGATCAAAAACTTTTTCCACTTTATATTTATTACTAAACATTTGAAAAAACGTGTACTAAATAATGAAGTGGATGCTATGCATGTACTATAGTCACATACTGTAAATAAAAAATAATTATAGTAAAAGTTAAGTCTATTAGTATGTTCAATTGAGGTTCGACAGAGCAAATCTGCACGTTTTACTGCGTTATGAACTTCTTAAAGTAATTTTTAAATTAATATTAAAATAATACAATATTATTCCCTTAAAAGCCCAGACAGGGAGCTGCCTTGCTGCAGGTTCTGAGCACTTCTTCTTTCAGTGTTATTAAACATATTACACTCTAAAAGACAAATTCAGTGAACTCAGATTTATTAATGTTTTATGGTGTCCCCTGCCTCAAAATCTAAAAAGAAATGAATCATTAAAAAATAAAGAGG
Organism: Pundamilia nyererei; assembly: GCF_000239375.1. NCBI lineage: Eukaryota > Metazoa > Chordata > Actinopteri > Cichliformes > Cichlidae > Pundamilia > Pundamilia nyererei. The sequence goes on along the minus strand of NW_005187643.1, from coordinate 85,155 downwards.
ATCCAACTTTAATGAAACTTTAATGAATATCAGCAACATCCCCCCCAAAATAAAAAATAAAAAATAAAATAAATAAAATGTTTCTTCAGTTTAGCTTGACTTCATATTTTTCACCTGGTTGTCTGGACTTCACTGGCAGTGGCTCCCCACCACAGTCTGAATTATTTAAACTGTACAACTTAAGTGAAAAATGTTGCATTCTGCTAACATAAAAGGCATTCAGAGGCCACATACTTTCACAATCAACTTATCTGAGGAATCTTTACAGTGCTCTTGAGGATTTAAAAAAAACAGTCATAGGAAAAATAACATTCTTCACTTTAATGTCGAGCACAGAGAAAGATATGTGAGCTCCTTTATTTAGTCTGCCATCTTCATGGTATAAAATACTGACCCTGTTAAAGACGCTATGAGCAGAAAATCTGCTTTTAAACCATTTGCATTCCTGACTAAATAAATGTTTATACTTCATCTCCTTATGAGCCTGGTCACTTTTTTCTGTCCACACATTATTGTGTTTTGTGAACTTGAATCCAGTTATTTTACAAACCTAGTTAAATGTTAGACCACCTTCTTTTCACCAACTTCCAAGATGCTTTTAAAGGGACAAAACAGAACTTCCAAAAAGGTCTGAAGATGAGGTGAAGACCAGAAGCTTAAACATGGAGTAACTGAAAGATGGGCACACTGTGGTCATAAAGGGATTGTCATTGTAATACTCAGGTAGGCTGTGACAAATAATGTTCAGTTGTAACTAAGGGGACCAAAGGGTGCCCACATATCCCCCACACAGGCCAGGATGGAGCCATGCTTTTAAGTTGTTTACACCAAATTCTAACTCTACCATTCAAAAGTAGCAGCAAAAATGAAGTTATGAGAGCAGGCAATATTTTTCCAGCCTTCTTCTGCTCACCTTTACTGAGGCTGTGTGACCTGAAGCCTCAGTCTTCTGTTCTTAGCTGACAGAATCAGAATCTTTATTATAGCAATAAAACTGTATGAAGCTGAGCTGCCGTTATCTAGAAAAAGAAAGACACAGTCACTCAAAATTAAAAAATTAAGTTCAAAATGTGGAGTTTGCATGTTCTCCCCGTGTTTGCGTGGGTTCCCTCCAGGTACTCCGGCTTCCTCCCACCGTCCAAAGACATGCAGCTTGTGGGGATAGGTTAATTGGATAATCCAAATTGCCACTAGGTGTGAATGTGAGTG
>NW_005187643.1:62851-82928 GCF_000239375.1 Pundamilia nyererei | reverse complement strand
ACATGTTCAGGGGCGACATCAGGGAGTGAGCCCCCTGAATCATTCAGGGGGCTCGAAGCAGGATAGGACAGGAGCCCTGCAGCCTGCCACGGATTATTGAAATTTAATGTGCAGGTGCTCTTGTTGCCAAGATTTCTAGCAGCGCCCCTGCACACATTCGCCCCTTGTTGCTGCCTAGCACTAACAGAGGGCTCAGCAACTGCAACTTCGGGAGATTAAAAGAGTGCTGCTGCTGCTGCTGTTGTTGTTTAGGGAACAAGTATCGAACCGGTTTTCATTTCTAAAAGCTACAGCTTCTCAGCCAGTTCCTACGTGCTTCTCCTCATCTGTTTTTTATGAGCGCGACCCAGGGTTGTGTGAGGGTTTCTAATTTAACAGATCAGCCAAACCATAATCCGCACGCCTCCTCCCATCTACAGTAAATCATACAAGTGCATCCAACTCCACATACAAATAGCTTCTGGGGAAAATTTAGAACTCGGTCTCCTTGGTTCTCTGTCCAGCACCAACTTATTATCTGGTCAAATCGACATTCAACTCTGTCATTTTGCTTTTTAAAAACACAATTTAAGGACTGGGTTTTTCATTTGCTCCCTCCTTGGAATATTTAGTTTCTTTCTCCCAGTCTTGTGAAACATTTTCTGCCACCGACTGCCAGCTGTGGTGAAATGAAACGGCAGAAAGGCAGATACGAACTTCTGTGTGAAACTGATGCAGTAGTTTTGTTCCCCTATGAATCGATGACATGAAATAATGATGTTGCTATTGGTCCTGGGTGGTTCAGATCTGGGTGGCCTAGTTCGTGTGTGTATGTGCGTGCATGCATATGTGTGTGTGCATTTCCAGTCAGCCCCAGTCTCTCTTCTGGGAACTAACATGTTGTAACCCACATGAGTCCCTCAGGAGCAGCTTTGCTTGCTACACTGCACAGAAGAAACTAACTCTGTCTCTTTCTCCCACACTCTCATGCTCTGTAAACCATGAATGAATCCCTGTGTTTGCACCTTTACACACTCTGCATGCCAGATGTGAAACTGCCAAATGTTTGGAAAGTCAAATGAAATACCAGGTGTGAAGCAACCTTGAAATTGGCAGCTCCCGTCTGACCGCAGAGGCGATGCTGAGGGTCGGTCAGGGGGTCTCAGAGCCACATGATGACCAGCAGAGAAGGTGTCAAAGAACTGGATCATAAGTCGGTCTGTTTCCTCATCACAGCAGCTGCACAGCTGGAAACTAAAAGATATATTTATATAATTTATATCTTCAAAAATATAGATGAAAAGTAAGAAAAAAGACTGATTTATTTCTCTTTGCTAAGAGTCATATTACACTACGTTTATTAAATACAGCAACAACAAGAAAACACCTTAAAAAGAGGCCCTCTTGAATTATTCTCAGTATAAATCCCTTTCTTCAGACTCTTAAAGAATCAGCACGGGCAAGTTTAGTGCAAACCCCACTAGGTGGCGCCCCCTCATTACAAAAAGCTCACAACGACTGAAAGGCATGAAGACATGGACACCCAGCACTACCTCAGCTCTTGAGGGACTCTTTTGTTGTTCGTAATGCTCGTCCTTATAATTTCCCGTTATCACTTTGACCATGCAGCGTTTATATTTTTTCCTCTTTTGTTTAAAGAGTCTGATATTCCTGTTTCATCCTTGGATTACCAACACTGAGGCACTATTTACGATTTAAAACAAATAAGTGAAACTTTAACTGCCACAATGAGACAATTCAAGAGCATTTAGAGGCAAAATTTCATGAAACTGCAAAAATTCCCAGTGCACAAAAAAACTTTTCATTAAAACATAACCTGAAGCAAAGCTGTTTAAAAAGTCACTATGAATCTCATGTCACAACAACCCATAAAATCTGTGAGCTTGAAAGAACTGATGGCAGCATTAATTTAGAAGAAAATCTTATTTTACAGCCTCGCTCTTAAATCTTCGGATAGGCTGGGATGCTGTGAGGTGTTTCCTTTAGCAGACACTTGAGGTCTTTGTCAGTCAGATGAACACCAAGCAGCAGAAAAGACTCTTATAAACTTGTTAAAGACAATCTGCAGGAGTGTTGCTGTAAACAAACTGCCTGCCCGCACTCAGTTCCTGAGCTGTATTGCATGTAAATGAGCTTTCATTGTTTTGAATGGGAGAGCCATTGTGGCCGTTAGTGTGTTCTGCTACATTTCACATTTAAATTTGGTTGCACGGTTAAACTGTCTGCAGCGTAAAACCAGTGCAAACATGTGTGACGCTGGTCTGAGTTACATCACAATTCACTGCTGATTTCACACGTGGTGACTCATTGATGTTAAAGGTAACCCTGTCCAGTGTTGGTATATAAGAAGTATTCAGATCTTTTCTTACAGTAGCACTAAATTAGTAAATTAATCAAGATCTACACCGTGTATAAATCTTGATTCATTTAATTTTAAAGAAAACAGTTGATACAAGACACTGACTGCACCAAAGTTGCAGTTTCTGTTTCTGGGAATGGGCACTGTTGCTGAGTTTTTCCATATTTATTTAATTTCTGGTAAATGCTATTTACTTCCATTATATAAAAAAGGCAGACATCTCTAAAACTGATATCTCCAAACTTGGGATAGGTCAAATCAAAAGAAAATAGATGGATAAATAGAAAAACTTAAGGTCTGATAGTGGCATTGGTCTGAAAAGCTGCTGAGAGAGTGCCTTAAACCTGCATTCTTCCTAATGACCAGCAGGGGGAGACTCTTCTGATGGCAAAAAGAAGATTGTATAGAAGAATTTGAGAACGGGGACCTACTTCTCACTTGAGGTATGACCTTGGTAAATGCTCTCCTAGTGGAGTTATGGTCCTACCTTCTAGTTTAAAGTCTGATGTGATTTATAACGATGTTTATTTTGTAAGAACAGTCCCATTTAAAGTGATATACACATGTCAAGCCTTTCAGAATAAAACACCACTCTTCCTTCATTATCTCTGATCTAAGCAAAACAAAGATAACAGCAGCTAAAATGCTCAACTACAGGTTACAAAAAAGCAGACTTAACCAATTAATGGGTAGCATCATTTTGGCTTTGTCCATCCTTTTTATACAGTCTGTTTTTCTTGAACACTGTAGTGGAGAATAATTATAGAGTTTTGGTCATAAGTTAAATACGCTCAACATGGGTATGGAGGATCTTTGGCTTTCTTTCAAATGTTTTTTTCCAGGATGGGATGAATGCACTGCATACATCTTTAATGACATTAAAAACTTGGGGGCATGAGTTTGGATTTTCTCTAATGTACACTTAAATCTAAGTGATGCTGAAGGCTCTACAATGTCTTCTAACCTGACAAGGTCAAAGCCTATTAACATCTCATTATTGATCATGACTGACTACAGCTAGTAGTTCCTCTTTGCAGGCATGAAAAGGGGTTTGTTTGACAGCACTGATTGGATTGACTGAAAACAATCAGAAAATCTAAAGAAATCAGTAAAAAAGGAAATTTGAAGATTTGCTAGTTGGAAAGGTCTCTTGGAGCCATTTCTGGTCAACTGCAGATCCAAATATCATCAGTTTAAGAAACTGTATGTTAAGTACAAGTTGCTTTGCTAGTTTGGCTCACTGGAAGAATACCCAAACTATCACCTTCACATGGAAGGGAATTGTTTAGGTTTTTCAGGAACATGAATACCGTGGAACACCAGCATCCTTGTCCGTAGCAAAGGGAGTTTTATTTTTCCGTGAACTAAGCAGTTGCTGATCAAGAAAGAACCACCTGCTCGAAAATCAGTATCTTCAAACTCAAGTGGAATTTGCAGCTCGTCACAGGGACAAGCCAAATACCTTCCAGAGAAACTATTTATGGTCAGATGAGACAAAGATTGGGCTATTTGGCAACAGTGACAAGAGCTATACTTTCAGGAGTAAAGTTGAGGCTTTCAAACCTAAGAACACTGTACCAGCTGTTAAGTATGGTGGTGGTAGCATTATCTGAAATCAACAGCTGAAACTTGGACACAACTGGATGTACCAGCAGGCCAATGATGCCAAACACAGATCAAAACTGGTTCTGGAATGGTTAACAGACTTTCCAAAGGTTTCCCAAAGCTCCAACGTCTATAGAAAATGTGTTTAAAAGCTCGGCCCATGCCAGAAAACCAACCAATTTTAATGAACTCTACTAATTCTGCCAAGAAGAGCGGCCTAATATCCAGCTAAAATTATGCCAGACACTTGTTGATGGCTATCGAGAGATGTGATATTTAACTAAATATTAGTGGGTGTGTATAAATACAAAATAGAAAATACAGTAAATTCAAACTTGTGCTCCCAGTTCTTGCTTTTTAAAGTCATTCAATATAAATGCTGTACAATCATTCCACCCTGGAAAAATAACAGCTCAAAGAAATCATTAAAACCCCCAAATTACCGCAACAGCCATGCCCATGATGAGTGCATGTAAACTTCTGACTGCAACAGTAAAGCAGCAAAAATCTTTGTAGTTTTCCACCGCGAGCCACGTTTGAGCCAATCCGTTTGAGAGCAGACTTGATTTTATATAAAGACACATCAGCTTCTGAACCCTCGGATGGGCGTCTCCCCTCCTGTTCGTCAGAACAGATGATGATGGTGTGAACTGGCCTTTGTGTTTGCATGAAAGCATATGGCTGCTTGCCTAAAATGTAAATGCATGAAAACCCATCACCACATGTGCGTCTGACATACGACTGTCTCCCCGAGGTTCAGACGCCTCCAGACACAACGTCCTCTGGTAACCGCTGTGATGCAGACAGTCGCCCTGTAGCTATAGAAACAAAACTGTGCGCTCGGGGTGTGTGGTAGGTGGCAGGCTGCTTGCGGTTGGCCGGATGGCTGGTGTTGTCGGGATGGCTAATCACCGCAGCCCTGGTGTGATGTCTGTTGCCATCGCGCTCTAGACTTGAGCCAAGAAGAGCAGGACTCTTTCATATTGCAGGGCCTATAGGCCGCTTCTCGCTCATCCACCCCAGCCAAACCTACACAAACATGGTGCCAGCCAATCTCAACCCAACTCAGACAAACTCAGTCTCAAGCCAAACCCACCCAAGCGTAACTGTGTGCAGCCAAGCCCACCACTCTCCACCCTGTCCTAAACCAGCATTTGATATTTTATATTCTAGACATTATTTAGCCAACGCTCGCCTCCACACAGTCTTATAACTGCAAACAGTGGAAGAAATAATTGTGGGTGGCAGGATCACCCTGGGAGTAAAAGGAGTGTCTTATTACAGAAAGGTCAACCCTGATGATATTGACAGCTGATTTGTCTGCAAGCTCACTGTCAAAGTGTTTTAGCAAAACAATCAACCGCAAACCATTCAGTGTTAGACACTCCGAGCTAAGCGCCAAAACCATAAATCACAAATAAATCCGTGTATAAAAGACGTATGAAGGAGAAAAATATCAATCCAACATAGTAACAAATGATACAGAGGTGCCAGACCTTTACACTGATGCAATATTTCATGTTTATTTCATAGTTTTGAGTTATGTAGGCCAGAAAGGACGGAGCTAAACAAAAGATTAGCATTGGGTTTCATTCAAATACATGTAATGTGTGTTCAAGTTGCGTGAATCTCTTTGTAAGTCTTTGTAATTTTTCTCAGAGACATGCAAGTACAGACAAGTGTTGACATACAGCAGGGCTTTGCGTGCCTGAATAGTCCAAGACAGCAGACTATACATGTCAGTCTAAACATATACAATATATTCAAACAATAAAGACAAGGAGGATAAGGAAAAAGTAGAGCAAAGAAGGCTGCTGATTCTCAGCTTTGATTTCCTGTCAGCGTGCAGAAACACGCAATACATGCAGAAAAGGAAACGGGACAGGGTGACGAGGAGCAGAAACACAGGAGGGGAGAGGAGGAGAGGTGAGGTGAAGTGAAGGAGTTTAGGAAAAGGAGGGGGAGAAAGTGACATGCAGATAAATGTAGTGCTGAACAGAAAGGTTAAAAGCCTCCACTAGAGGAAAAACACACTCCTGAGACTGAAGTTTGCATCCAAGCCACAGACATTTAAATCAACAACGTAGTGAATACAAGCACCTATTACTATTTTCACTGGCCTGTCACCATGTTAGCGCCGTTGACTTTTACATACCTTTCTTTCTCTCCTGTCAACAGACAGTAAAATCTCCTGAATGAGCTACTGTGAGATGCTACGAGGCAACGAGCCTGTTAGCATTGATGCTAAACTACATTTTACATTTAACTGAGTTTGCTGACAGTGAATTACAGTCAGTGGAAATGGGGACATCCTGAACATTCAAACAAGTGTTTCGCCTTAAGTCAACAATCTCACAAACCACCCAAAAGGGGTGGTTTGAGGCCACTTATTTTTAGGCCTCAGTTTTTGTTTGATGCATGATTTACTTTACGTTACTGTAATGGCAGATTAGCTTGGGTAAAAGACCAAAAGTTGAGGCCTAACGATGTGTGCCGCTGGTAAAATTTCTGGGCTGCTTTTCCTCATAACATCCCTCAAGATTTTCTCCATTTTAAAGCAATGAATTATCAGGGATTGTAACATCTAGTCCTTTTACTGAATCAGAATGTACTATATTTTCACTCAAATACAATATAATAATAATTAGATGTTAATCTTTTACCCCAATGTGTTTTCAGTTTTGAATAGTCATTATTCACGTTTTTTTTTTGTTGTTTTTTTTAATTTTATCAGCCACCAACCAAATACTTTGTCTTGGTTACATCTAATAACTAAAACTGTCAAAGTGCAGCCCTGAACTGAAATTACCCATCCAAGGTAGATTCCAGTCTATAATTATTCCCAGGATGTCAAATCCTGACATTTCGTCGATGCAGCTGGTGTGGGTAAATCGCTCACAGGATGTCCTTTGGCATCTGCACCACAAAGCTTAATTTAGGCTTCTGTGTTGAATCTATGTAGAGCCTACGACGTAGCCTACACAAATGGCCGACGGCGTTGCCAAGATTTATATTTCTGTAGTGTGTGTGCCTGCGCTGCTCTCCAAGCGCAGTGCGCGACATGCCAACACACTAGTTGGCGGTGGGGTTTCTCTTTTTGAGTTCGTGCTTTCTCTTCCAGTCAGTTCGGGGGAAATGACTGAACAGGCCAGCCGTGCTTGTTGTGGGTTGCTTTGAAGTAACATACATTTCTAGGGAGGTGTATGTCAGGTTACTGCATAGGGTTTCGTGCTTCTGTGGGTTGTTTTAGCCTAGAAGTTCAAATCTCCTGCAATGCTCTGGGTTTTTGGCATTGATGTGATGGCTGTGTCTCTCCCAACTCTTCATTTTCCAGAGTGCAGGATTGCTGCTGTGCAGCAAGTGTACACTGTTTCCAGCACAAAACTATACTTTGCAAGCAGAAGATATCTGGGCATAAAAATATATGTTGGTGCAGTATATTAGTGATCTGCAAATAGGTAAGCACTAATGTAAATCAGTCTTCAGTTTAAGTGTTTAAATAAAAGATTGGCATTGCCAGAGGCAAAGAGAATTCTCAAGAAATGATGTCTGAATCACTGAGCAGTGTAGGATCATAGTACATACACTCACCAGACACTTTGAGTACACCTGCTCAACTAATCGCTAGCGCAGACGTCTAATCAGCCAGTCACCTAGCAGTATATCATTTAGACATATAGACATGGTCAAGAGGATCTGCTGAGCATGTGGTTGGCGCCAGGCAGGCTGGTCCAAGTGTTTCAGAAATTGCTGACCACATTTAGGATTAGCTGTGAATGGTCCAAAAAAGAAAAAATATCCAGTGAGCAGCCAACACGTTCTCACTCCCTAAGCGTAATATTTTATGCTAGGTGACAAATCATCAACATTTTACGCTTTCGGGTACCTAACACGTTCCTAAATGATGACGTCGAAAAAGGAGAACACATGAGAGGTGGAGCAGCAGTTCTCTGGGCAGAAATATCTTATTAATGTCGGAGGTCAGAGGAAAGCTGGCAGACAGTTTCAAGCTGATAAGAAGGCAGAATAACTGGCTGCCTGCTCTGATGAGTCTAGATGTCTGCTGCAACATTTGAAAGCATGGATCTGTCCTGCATTGGTCGAGCTGGTGTTGTTTTGGTGTGGTTGGTGTTTCCTTGGCAAACTTTGTCCCCATAGTACCAACTGAGCATTGTTTAAACACCACAGCCTACCTGAGTATTATTGCTGATCATGTCTATCACTTTATGACCAGTGTCTACCCATCATAACCCACCATGTCACAAAAGTCAGATCATCTCAAACTGGCCTCCACAGTCACCAGATCTCAATCCAACAGAGCACCTCTGAGATGTGGTGGAAGAGGAGAATCGCAGCATGAGTGTGCAGTCAGCAAATCTGCAGCAGCTGTGTGATGCTATCGTGTCAATATGGAGCAAAATCTCTAAGGAATGTTTCCAGAACCTCGTTTGCAGAGAATCAAGGCAGTTCTGAAGGCAAATGTTGGTCCAACACAGTACTAGCACAGCGAACCTAACAAGTGTGAGATTTCAGATGCAGTAAACATGTTTCTGTCAGTCTTCTAGTGGTCAAAAAAAGTTTGTGGAGCTTTACATTTATTCTGTCTCTGTGTTGATGCACAGTTAAGTTTGTGTTAAAGTGCTGTGATGATTCTTGATATCAGTTTTTGCCTTTATGCTTTTGCACTGATGTGTCTGCATCACTCTGCCATCACAAGTCAAATTTACCTGGAGCAGATAAATTGAGAACAAAAGCTACATTTACTGAAACGCAGCAAAGACAAAAAAATCATCAAAGAGGAAAAAAGACATGATCAGGAGAATATTAGCTGTGGCTTTAGTGTAATGAGTGAGGTAAATAGTATGTAAATGATCATTTCCTTATAATCTTGACTGAAAATGTAACCTTTTCACAGTCTGTGGAGAAATCCAGCTACTGCAACAATCTGGCTTGCTACTCGGCTTTATTTACAAGCTTGGCACACCCTCGAGGCCCACCTAATTGAACTCAACAAGTCCAAACACATTCTGCTGGACTGCTGAAAGCAGTTCTGAGAAACGTATGAAGCACATGAGGCAGATTAAAGAAAATCATCTTGGATTGCAGTCTCCTTTAGCTTACAGACAGTCGGTTTCTATACTGAAGGGTGACGCAGTAGTCTGGGTATTTATGGAGTGTAATATGGCAGGAAGCGGTGCATGGTGCCAATAGGAAGAGGGAGTTCCTCCAGAGATAGTCAGAAGAGACTGTTAACACATGCACACTGAGCTCCATATAGACTGACACCGTTCCTCACATACCTCGCTCTCAGTCCGACTGACTGCTGGCTGCTCCGCTTCCTAATCCCCTCTCTCTCTCGCTTTTTCACTCTTTCACACTCCTCCTCTTTCATTAGCATCTCCTTCTCCCCCCTTCTCTTCACATCCTGCCAACTCACACTTCTCTCCTTCACTCGCTCATTCCCCTCGTCTGTCTGCTCTCCCTCTCCAGTTTCCCCTTACTCATGTTCTACTTCTTCTTCTCTCTCCATTACAGACTTGGCACAGGACTGCAAATAGGTCAAATATAACTCTCACATTCCTTTCTGCAGTCCCTCTTCCCCTCTGAGGACTGAATGTGGTCTCTCTTTGTCTTTTTCTTTCTTCACATTAAAAGTTTATTGAATATGACTCCACCGTCACTCTGCAGAAGACTTGACTTTCTTCTAATTAAAAGCTGGCTTTTCCCCCCCCAACTTCCCACCACTTCGTAAGTGTGCGAGTCTCTCCTGTGCACTTCATTATGCGGAGCAATAATTTATGGCAGTTCATTAGTGACAAAACTTTTGAAAGAGCTTAAAAGAAAATTCAAGTGGCCATCACGGCAGGATGAGAGTGTGTGTGGGACAGATTCATAATTCATGAGCATAAATTAAAATCTGAGCATCGGTTCTTGATTTGAAACACACTCTATCTTATGTTGTCCACACTAAATCAGATAATTTTTAAATGTCATTTAGGAAGTGGAAACAAAGCATTTTCTAGTCATAATGTTAAAAAACTTCATTCCACAGTGAAATAATGAAAGAGCTAAGTCATCTCTTAATCACAGCTGGCATTTGATCGGGAGACAGATTAGTCAGATTAGTCTGCCGGTTGGTGCACTGTTTGTTTCCCATGTTTTTTCTCTCTTTCATCGTGAGTACAACTCAGTGGGAACACCTTTGCTCAGACAGTTTCCTTTCCACGCCATAACAGGACGCTGACATTTTAATTAATCTACTCTAATGACTTTTTTTTATTGTTTATTTTTATAAAATTTTTGTTAAAATCACTACTAGAAAGTAGTCAGGAGTGATTAACTGGATTTAAATAGGTAGGCTACTTAAACCTGAAGGCCACCTGGTTGCCCCAGTCATGTTGAATAAGACAAAAACTCATTTTACCTCCATCGGATTTGGGTGGCAACATTTGTGTGGTGCTCTTACTTCATGTTGCCTCTCAACGCACAGCTGTGTTTTTGTGTAGCTTATCTGCATAACCAATCTAATTAAAAGATATGTGTAAGTCTTATTTCATAGTGGAATCTTCATGTGCTTTCTCCCCAGCAAAGAGGGAGATGGCTACTTCTCTCGACGTCAATATCGAGGTAAGAAATCTCTCAAGCGATTACTCACACAATGCGACGGAACATCTTTGTTTTTATGTTCATGAAAGAGGTGGAAAGAGAACAAGGAAAATATCTTCTCTGGACAAAAAAGAAAAAGCACGTGCTTAGATTTTATTAGAGGTTGCAAGCCAGAAAGGTACATACTAAATGTGTAATCCAGTTTCTTTTATATGTTTTGTGTAAAATGGTAATCCTGTTAAATTATTGCAGTGAAACAGAGGAATAAAGTGGCAGAAAATAAAAATAACTAGATGAAAGTATTACTAGTACTGCACTGGTAATTAAATAATTTACTGTAATCCAGTTTTGAGGGGCTTGCGCTGACCTTGAGTATTTACATTTTTATTTCCTTCCATAACAGGAAATGCTCAGGTTCATTTATTTGGTATTTTAGCTTTTCACGTGACATTTGTGACAGTAAGACCTTACATAGAAAACAAATAAAGTGCTCTGAATACAAGCAGAAAACCGTGGTTTCAAATAACAGTTGGACTCACCATGATGTCATCTAGATGACTCTGAGGTTCCAAGTGTGGCCTTCCCACTAAACTCTCAGACTTTCAATGGCACTAATGCACGAAAAACACAAAATTAGAGATTGAATCAAACTGTTGTGAGGTCCTACTTCATTAGCAATCAGACATCTTTTATTCCCCACTGTGATAATAAAGTTGCAAAAAGATGACTGGAAACATTTCAGGCAAGGATCAAAGTTTTCTACTGAGCACTTTAATCATTTTGGAGATGACGCTCTACTGTACTCTCAGTTAACAGTAGGATTTTTTTTCTACTGGGTATTTTAAAAGCTTGGTGTGCTCACTTAAAGAATATGAAGTCTGCTTAAGTCAATACACTTTTAATCATTTAATATTTAATCAGCACCTATGCTCATATTTCTTTAAAACCTATTTTAAAACCATTCTTTTTAAAACTGCCATGAATTCTCACCTCACTAATGAGACTGGTGTTTGCTTATAAATGCAATTCGTCACTCAGACGCTTTGAACTGGAGGTAAAGTTTGAAGGGAGGTGTCCTCCCTGAATTTCAAATGAGCCTGCAACGTCCTCTGTGACCTCCCGTAGCCTAATAACAAGCTAATGGAAAGAGCTGTACCACCTCTCTTTCTTTCCTTCCTCTATACATTTGTTTTCCTTTTCAGAACCCCGCTCTCTCCTCCCCCTCAACCTTCCCCTTTTTGGCCCCTTCACTCACTCTTACTCATCTCTCTCCTCCACCTCCCCCGTTTCTTCCATGGCCTCACCTTCCTCTTTTTCCTCCTTTTCTGTCCTCTCGCCTTTCCCCCGGCGCAGCAGCGTGTTAATCCCATTACACATGTGTGAATACCAACTGAGGGGGGAGAGAGGGAGAGAAGGGGGAGGCAGCGAACAGAGAGTGTTTGTGTCCGAGTGAGACTGAATGCATACGACTGTGTCTGCCTGATGCAGAACGCCCAGATGTGGAGTGATGTTTAACGTAACATAATTCAATGCACTATAATGGAGTGTAATGTAGGAGTTTTGCTGTGTCTGGTTCTAGGAATTCAGCTGAGAGGCAAAGTTGAGTTAGTATATTTTAATAGCCATTGATATTTAAAAGCTTACTTCATCTTAAGTTCCACTCACTCTGAGTAAAACCCAAACTCTGTGTACTTTATACGTGATATACTGCAGAATAACACACCAGCAGAAACAAAGAGAACCAACCATCTGCACCTCATATCCACATCAATGCAATCGTGTTCTCTACAGAAAAGAAGAAGCAAAGAAACTCAAATGTTGCACAGAGCTTTATATGAATTTTTAGAGATCAAAGTTTCTAAAAGTACACAGTATGCCAAGGCGAATTCTGGAGAATGTAATCTACTGTATAAATTCATGCACAAATTGTGTGTTTTGTGCAGATAGAAACAAATGAGTCTGACATTTTTTAAAAAGAACAAGGTCCACGTTTGCAAAGCTGGAAAAAGCTAGACTAGAAAAGCTGACAGACCTTGATTATTTTGTTCCAAGGTTCAAAATGAGTATTTTGTGTTTTATTCATCCTCGAGGTCCGTGATAAGCAATAGAACAGAACTGGGTGGACTATAATAAGATAAATTTTGCAGTTTGGTTTGTGCAATATGTCACACCAGAGCAGAGGTGACCATAAAGTCAAATTAACCTCCAATTTCTGTGAATTTGTAACTGATTTTTTTGTAACTTTTAACAGAAAATGTGGTTTGACAAGGCCACAAGTAGAAATTATTGAAAATGAAGCTGATGGAAGTCGTGTATGTGTGTTTTTGCTCACATTGTGCATTATTTAGATGTCTCATTGGGGGGAAAATAACACACAGCTGCAACATGAACCCTTTTTCTAAACTCAGGATTTTTTTTGGTCCTTTTCATTTTTAGGATAAATAGTCGATATATTTGGAAACTTGAAAGCGTATTCAGGTCTAACAACAGTTTACAAAGGCTCCTTTTCTGTTAAACTGTGCATTTAAATACATTCTACATTGTAACAGTGCATCGTAATTTATTATTCCCACAGTAAGTAAAATGTAAATCAGCATGACTGTCAGACTGTCATCTATCAAAGACATGCAGAAATGTGTGTTTTCACTACGTAAAATGGAAGTTAATTTACTTACAAGTTGTACGCGAATGACTAGCTTCTACTTTTTACCAAAGGAAAAGAAAATCAAAGTAGGCGTCACACCTAAGAAACTCTTGTTTTGACTCAATCTGAAATGAACCTTCTCCATGCCTACCACCTCTCGAGTGCTCAGGATGTTTAGCTGAGTGTGCTTCGAGTGATTCAAGTGTCTAAACCTTCTTTTTTTTCCGTGCTTGATGTGCTTGTTTTGGTTCTGAGATGGCCCAGCTCCTCTCGGTGAATTCAGGGCTGGTTGCTGGGCTGTCGGGGAGGCGATGAGGACGCAAGCTAGACAGTGCAGACAGGCCCAATGTGGCTCCTGAAGAGTTCAAGCGCCAAGAAAATAAACAAGCCTTTTGATCACAAAGGGCCCATTCACTCTCTCTCACTCTCTTTCTTTCTTTCACTCCCTCTCTCCCCCTTCCCCTCTACTTATCCTCGCTAGTTTCTCCTCTCCTGACCTCTATTTTTTTATCCTCCTCTAAAAACCTCTCCTTGTGTCTTTCTTCCCTCCATTTTTTTTCTATCTTATCTGCAAATCCAGGACCGAGAGACGAGAGCTGCCGAGAGACAGACCTCCATAAAGAAAAGACAGACACATCATCTGACCAGCCAGGGGGCAGACAGACAGACAGACACAGAGAAACACAGACAAGGGCCTCCTTATTCCACTAACATACTGTCATGGTGCAGAGCAGAGGAACACGACATGGAAAATGTCACTCCATCTTTAGTATTTAAAAAAAAAAAAAAACAGGGACTCGGAGAAACTTTCCCCTCCAAACATTTTCTGCTGTCACGAACATGCTCGCTGCTTCATTTTTACTCCTCTACTGGGTGTGCTCGGCAGTGTTTTCTTATGCATGCAGATGGGCCGGTGTCAAAAGGCCTCTCCCTTTACAGTTCTGTTGTTGAGAGTGCGTGCTGATCACTCTGGGTGTGGCTCTGCTACCATTTGCCCCCTCAGGCCTGTTTTCCATTTTCAAAACAAGCTAGATTTCCTCAGATAGAAAACACTTGGCTCTGAAACAACAAATAAGGACGCGAACGGAGCTCCATGTTGGCAAATGGAACAAAAAAATGCAAAAAGTAGGCGAAGGAAAAGCTGGAGCCTTTGCGTCTGAAATGGGTCGCAAACTTTACCTCATCGGCAGCGCGGGGTCATTAACACCTCTAATGCAGTGATAGTGACTCTGGTGATTAATTAGTCCCAATCACTCCACCTATTCACCCATATGTAGCGTCAGCTCTCCTGCTGGGCTTTTGTTGCCATTGCTTTTCACATGCAGTCGCGGTCTGCATCCCCCGACGAGGCCACCCTCGACACTGCCTGTTTCATCAACAAACTGCAGCCCAGGTCTAAACGCTCGTCACAGCTCACAGACATTTGTTCTCAAAGTCTGTTTTACCTTCTTGTGCTTTTCAGCTGCTTTCTGCAACAAATGACTGAACTGTCCTTGAATTTCTTGCTTGGAGCTTTGCAGATACCCACTGACAGATTTGCATGTAGCATTTGATAGACGGATACATTTTCCACGTTTATTTCCTTAGCCTTGATAAGAGGAGTAACCCCAGCATAGTAATTGTTTGTTTGAAGCTCGTTAAGGGCTTTGAAATATAATTATTCATAGTTTAACAGTTTTCAGCAGTGTACGAGAGCAACTCCTGAATAAATTTCCATTATTTCCATTTACAAAATGTATTATCTTTCTAATTCGACTCATTCATTAGGACCCATCCATCCATGCTTTTGCTTTAGGTTTTCGGGTTTGTTTGCAAAGGTAGGCAGAGTTGTTTGCTCGTGTGCAATCTTCCAACAGCACGTCCCCCAAACAGGGATGATGCTGTGTGTAGACTGAATCCCAAAATATTGCTTCCTTTCACCTGGACGTAGCATTTTCATTGGTGGAAACTTCACCTTCACCCAGCCCAGTACACTGTCTGTCCATCTCCATAACTTTGCACTAATCTGATGGTACTCTATATACAATGATTCTATCTCTTAAATAAGCAGTTTTCACCATTTTCTGGTCTCTGTTGAGAAAATAAAGTTCTCTTTTTTCACATGTACCACCTTAGAAACTTTCTCACCACTGGAAATACTCCACTTGGTTAAGGCGAGGGCAGGATACACCATGTCAAGTCGCTTACTGTGAATTCACCAAACCATTTCCTGCACTGGGGAGCTAGCAGGTTAAAGGATTTGTTGGAAATGTTTATCGGTTTCAAAGCTGCAGCTCATGTGTGAAAAGGCTTTGATGAAGATTAGAATCTGCTAAGTCACAGTGAGTGATGCCCACAGTGAGTATTTAAATTTTTCACACACTAAAGAGCGAACACAAACTACAGATTTTTAACGAAGGAACGAAGGTTTGGTGGGAGGATGTATTTTGATTCATATGGCATGTTTCTTGCCGTGCAGTGGCCTCTCCCCACCTACACAGCTAAATGCATTCTGTGGTTTCTCAGGACTAAAAGCTCACTGGCAAAATGAGAAATAGTTGTTTTTGCATTATATTATAATTCACTTTTCCTTCCAGTAAGCAGGGCAGTTTCTTGTAAATCAAGACACACTGTTAGCTCTGCACAGGGATCTCAAAGCAAAATCTTAACTGAATATTTGCTCCTCATTCAAAGGAACCCACGTGGATTCCTTGTTTTTGTGCCACGCAAACCAGATGCAACAAGACTGTTCACGCTTCACCTTGTTTGTCTTGATGCGTCCTTGGGTTGAACAAAAGTTCAGCAGCAGCAGCAGAGGAGACGCATTAAGCTAAGGGGCAAACTGAGGCGGAAACACTGTGTCATTATTAGGCCTTTCATCACAGCCGGCATTAGTGGGAAGAGCGCAGGTGTTATAAAAACCCCTCAGGATGTCGTGACAGCGAGCTGGACCTCAAATCAGTCAGCAAACATAAATGTTATTATTTACACCAGCTGTGACGTGTGAAAGCCTCACCTTATAAGGTGTTAATGTTTGCTTGTGTTTAACATGATTATTCTCAGAGACATTATTAGAGAAACACACACGGCACTAAAAGAAAGCAAGTGTGGTGTTAGAAGTACAACAGTGGAAAAACAGCCTTTTAACACATTCATTCAGTGGAAAAAACTGAAAATCTTTAAAGCGTTATTTAAATAAAATGAATATCCGCACATTAAAAACTCTCCGACTCTTATTCTCCAAAATACGGCTTTAAAAAAATTCTTGTTTCTCACTGAAATTGAAACGTCTACGATCTTTGTCTAAATCTTAATTCAGGATTCTTTGAGTATCAGGTCTCCCTGTTTAACTGAGAATAACTCGCTATCTTGGCTCAACTCCAGTGATAAGGAATATTATATAAAAACAGATATACGCTCACCGGCCACTTCAACAGATACAAGGTTAAACTCCTTTTTGCCATAGATTCAAATAAGGTGCTACAAACTTTCTTTAGGGATTTCATTGCCAAGCGACATGTTAGCATCGCACAGTCTGTGCAGATATGTTGGCTGCACATCAACGATTTTACTCGAGTTCCACCACATCACAAAGGTGGGCTACTGGATTGAGATCTGGTGATTGCGGAAGCCGTGTGAGTGAAGTGAAGTCAGTGTTGAGATTATTTGAGCCTCGTGACATGAAGTGGCTACATGGTCATTGTCAGCAACAATACTCAGGGAGGCTTTGACATTTAAACAATAATCACTTGGTACTAAGTGTGCCAAGAAACTCTCCACCACACCATTACAGCCCCACGCTGAACCATTGATACAAGGCAGGATGGATCCTTGTTGTTTACGCTAAATTCTGGCACCACCATCTGAAAGCAGAACTAAAGACTCATCAGATCAGGTAAAGTGTTAATTGTAACTCCAGTTTCCTGTTCTTAGCTAATGGGAGTCAGTCCTTGTGTTTTCTTCTGCTGCTGTAACCCATCTGCTTAATAGTTCAGTGTGTTGTGCATCCAGAGATGCTCTTCTACACACCTTGGTTGTAACAAGTGTTTATTTGGGTTACTGTTGCCCTTCTCTCAGATTGAAAGCTATTTTTCAGCTCGTTCTCTGCAAACCATGGAGATCGTTGTGAGGGAAAATCCCAGCAGATCAGCAGTTTCTGGAAAAACTCAGACTATCACATTCAAAGTGACTTAAATAAGGTTTCTTCCTCATTTTAATGCTCAGGTTGAACTCCAAGAGGTCGTCTTGATCATGCTTACGTGTCAATGCATGCCACAGACTTGCTACCATATTTAATAAGCAGTTGAACAGGCCTACCCAGTGTGTGTTTTGGGGGTTTTATTTTTCATTTAACTACATACTGCACAACATTTCGAGATATGACAGGTTTTCAGCTAACAGTTGTCTGGGAATCACCTTGTTGCTGAAAAACTAGTATTTAAATCCTGTCAAACGGTCTTATCTTTGTCATCTGTCAGAGAAGTAAAACTTTGGAAGACCTTCAGAAAGCCTGGAGAACATTTCCTCGAGACCACTTTTAAAAACGATTAGAAGAAAGTCTGGCACCTTGGAAGCAAAACGCAAACAAATGAGGGGGTGACTCCAGACTTTTTCACATTTCACTTTTTTTTTGTATGGGTGGCTACTTCAGTTTTTTGCATACAGTCTGCAGCTGGCGTTAGTGCGGGATCGTTCTCATCTAACTCCTCACAAGAAAGTGACTCATCGTGGAGGGTTTTTGGGGGCGAAGGTGTTATGAAGCATCACATGGAAGTATTCAGGTAAAAAGATGATGATAATGATGAAGAAGATAAGGAAGTAAAGAGCACTTGAAGGTGAGGGGGAGGAAGAGGAGGAGGAGGCGGAGGAGGAGGGGGGTACATGTAGGCAAAAGTAAAAGTTGATGAGGATGAAGAAGGAGGAGGATGGGGAAGTAAGTCTTAGGTGATGAGATGTTTTCTGTTGTACTGCTGATGTTATTATGGCTGTGTGTGTGTGACAGTCACCCACAGGATGCCCTTCACGTCCCACACACTGCCACTCAGAGTAAATGAGCAGAGGAGGAACGGAGATGGATGGATGCACGGACGGATGGATGTGAGGAGAAGACAGTGGGATGGCTGATTGGCTGGAAATAAGGCAAAAGAAAAGACCCACACTTTTTGTCTCGCCACTTTATTTCCTTCCACCCGCTCCCTGCTCTCCAGTTCACGCTCTTGAGTAATTACTGCTCCTTTCTTTCAACTCCCTCTCCCTCTGCTGCCTCCTCAGAGCCGATGTAAGTGCTGAAGGGCCCTTCATTAGAGAGGAAGAAAAGAGTGTGGGAGAACAGTGTGTGTGGATGTGTGTTAAGTGTGGCTGTATGAGCAAATAATGCTAATAAGCGCCTGATGGGCTCCAGTTGATGTCCACTTATAATTACAATCTATGTAAATTTCTCACCAGATCCCCGCGGGGGGGCGAAAAGAGCGCCTGTTGCTCGGCCCTTTCCTTCCTTCCCTGCGTGTATAAATAACGGATGGCGGCTCCCTGGCTGCCTCGCTGTCGCAGTTTACAGGTAAACACGGAACCTCTCATGACCCGCGGCGGTGATGGGTCTCCACAGCAACGCCGTGACGCGCCAACCGGGAGAGAGCGGGGCGACAAACTGGAGGCAGAGGCGGAAGCTCCGGGCAGCGATGAGCCGCGGTCCTCTGAGAAGATCGTCTATTAGCACGATGACTCACTCCACATCACCGTCATCTCCCTCTGTGATTCATCTCTGATTGCAGTTACATTAAAACAAAAATATTTATTCATCATTAAAATACGTCATAAGCGCAAATGGAGAATATCTGACGAAAATGTCTTCGGGTTGCTTTCTTGGTACTCAAACGCCACATTGCATTTAATATGTTTGGCTCCTTGGGCTTTGGGGCAAACAAAAACATGCGCTGTCAAACATGCGGCCCGCGGACCAAAGTGTGAGCATATGAAATTCCCTTGACGGGGGGGGGGGGGGGGGGGGGGGGTGTAATATGCCACTATATTACTGTTGTTTTATTTCGAATTCTTTCAAATAGTTGTATGTAATACATTATTTTAATGAGATATTTTAGATTTAACTTTGTTTCCCACTATAAAGCTTTGAATGTGTGATTTTGCAGGCTGGGGAGTCCTGACCTACAGTCGCCAATGTGTGAGCTCTAGGTCTGACCGAAAGAATGAGATCACAGATACAATCAGCGAGAATTAGCTTTCCCCAAGGGGTGGCTGGCTTCTCCCTTAGAGATAAGGGTGAAGAGTTCAGTCATTTGGGGGGGACTCAGAGTAGAGCTGAGGTGGTTCGGGCTTCTGACTAGGATCCCTTCTAGGCGTCTCCTGAGTGGGGTGTTCCAGGCATGTCCTACTGGGATGAGGCCCTGGGGCAGACGCAGGACATGCTGGAGAGATTATATCTCTCAGCTGTCCTGGGAACACCACGGTTTTCCCCTAGATAAGCTGGAGGAGGTGGCTGGGAAGAGGGAAGTCTGAGCTTCTCTGCCTAGCCTGCTGCCCCCCTGCAACCTGGACAAGCAGCAGAAAATGGATGGCTGAATGGGAACCTCTAAGATCAGGAGTAGTAGTGTAGAGTGGGGAAGACAATTGCTCAGAAATAAAGATGCAGTATTGGATTCAAAATGTATTAAATAAATGAGGATATTATGTGTAAAGTTTAAATTTCCAGACTATAAAATTTCACTTGCTGAGCATTCCTGATCTCGCATCTTCTCTCATCGTCCTGTCGTTCTTGCATCTTTCTCCCGCTCTCAGTGTCAGACAATAACATTTTTTCTCTGCCAGTTTGATCACATTTGCTGAATTTGCCTTTAAAATGATCTGTCACTTAACAAAAATGTGTTGTT
>NW_005187643.1:60547-62380 GCF_000239375.1 Pundamilia nyererei | reverse complement strand
GTGTGTGTGTGTATACCATACATAATTGTTCATGCACTTTTTCCCTTGTTTTGTTGTTTCAGATACATTTTTTTCATGTGTCGTTGTCCCACTGAAATATCAGTCTATTTTTTTTCATCTGATCTTTATGGTTGAAACAATGGCATGTGATATGACAATAATAATGATGATTATTTTGATTATTCTCTCTAAAGGTCTGCAGGGGGCGACTCCTCTGATAGTAAAAAGAATGTAAGACTAAGTAATTGACCTCTGGGCTTATTTATTTAAATGCATTCATTCATTTCTATGATCTCAGAAAACGCTTTCCTGTTGAGTTGGCAGCATGTAGCAGCAGGTCTTAATTAAATACATTTTGTCAAATCCGGCCTCATTAGAGTTACAAGGGATGATAAAGCTGGGCCTGTTTTATGTTGGAGTTACCTTGTGAGTGAAAAGTCGCTGCTTTACATACTGACCCTCAGTTTTTAAGAACCACGCCTCAATCATCATCAAGTAGAAAGCTACAGCCTAAGGCTGCAAGATGTCATCGAAATATGGGTGACATTACAGTGGCCATATCCATGTTTGACATGCAGTCTAAGGTACTTAATCAAACACATTTAACCTCCTAAGACCCGAACTCTTTCATGGCATGCATTTTTTTTTTTTTTGCTATTTGGGCTGATTGGGACCTGATAAATGTAAAAACAAAGAATTTTGTGTTTTGTTTTGTTTGTTTTTTCCTGATTGTTGTTTCTAAGAAAAATGAGATCCATATGAGGATATTTGCTTTATACTGCCACTATCCTATTGAATTTTAATGTCCTTATAAGTGGTTATCAGGCCCTTGTAGAGCAAAACTTTGTATTTTGGTCTAGACAACCAAAAATGTTTTGGTTTTTTTGGGGGTTTTTTTTTAACTATAGAGCATTATGTTTTCAGGTTGTCTACCAACATGAAATGAAAAGTGATTAAAATAAATAAATAAACGTCACTGTGGCCTAAACAAACATACACACAGTTCAGAAATAATAAGCTAATACACAAGTCACTCAAGATCAGTTCATGAAGCGATTAAAAGTTATAACAGAGATGATACAAGGAGGGGACGTCATAAATAAATCTAAGATTTAAGATTCTTGACTCAGGATTTAAGAATCCTAAATTAAAAACTATGGAAAATGCAGTAATAACATAGGTGGTGGTACTTTTAGACTTTTGATCAGATTTAACTGATGTTTTGTTAGAAAGATTCTCTTATCAATTGTGACACAGAGACCAGTACACATTTTAATGCAAAGAATATGATTGTATGCAGGTTTTACACTCTGGTGACAATTTATAGTTAGTTTAGATAAATCTTCAAAATTACTTTGCAAATAATAGGTGTTTATGATCACTTCTCAGTTGTATGACTTGCTTGTAGAAGGACAATGTCTAAAATCAGTGACTTTTTCACAATGTCCTACCCGTATAGATAATTCTTTGTAGTGGACTATAAAATGAGCTCAAGGTTATCATTAACCAAACCAAAAACTAGGTGTGGCAGATGATTTTAGATGACTGAAACGGAAATAAAAACAAGACTTTAAAAAAAAAAAAAGAACACGCTGAAATATTTTGTAAAGGGGCAAAACTAACTAAAAGAAAATATTCAGCAAATGTGGATTTGGGATATTTACATGATAAACATCCCGAATCCCAAATTATAATATTTTAAAAAAAGGTTAAAACCAATGTTTAAAATAACAAAAACAAATCTAAAACTGGACATTTTCAAATAATAAATGTAAACTGAAAGGTGCAAACCCATATTGGAAGCCGACTGAAACTAAACTAAAGTGAAAATGA
>NW_005187643.1:6213-58884 GCF_000239375.1 Pundamilia nyererei | reverse complement strand
ACATAATCGTGACTAGTCGACTAATCGTGGCAGCCCTAATATACATACATCACAGATATTATGGAATGCTTTATTCACATTACATTAAAGCTCACTACATTGGATTTTTTTGAAAAACTTATGCTGATTTGAATATTTGATTTGATTTGAATGAGTGGGGAAACCCTTGTAGGCAAGCACAGTGGTAAGATGTTTCATGTAGTTTGTTACCAGATTTACACACATCTCATTGTCATGATGAAAGACTCATCCACAGTCCATCTTCAGTGTTTTCCATAAGGGGAGAAGATCCTCATCCAAGATTTTTTGGTACATGGTCCCATTCATTACCAATAGTGTTCTTTGCAACTGTGCTCCCAACTGCCATCAGATCTTTAACAAGCTCCTCTGGCTGGATAGTCACTCAATGACATGCAAATAGACTTCTATCAAATGATTTTATTCCCCCCTGTATATAGAGTGGCTGTGCCTCAGGATGTAGAGAAGGTTAGTGGGTTGACCCTTGGTTCCTCTGAACCTGAACTGTGTATCGGTGTGTGTGAGACAGTTAGATGAGGTGAACATTGAATGAAAAAGCTGTGGTTAGAATGAGGCTTATAGTAAAAAGTGCTTCAGAGCAGAATATTTCTGTTCTAATTCACTACAATGAGCAGTTGTTAAAGCAGTAGGTGTTAAAATACCTGATGTTAGTTTGAACACGAAGCAGCCAAAGTGATAGCATGATGGTTTATATAAGAACAGTTTTATGTTTTATCTAAGTGTCCTCACTTGCTGCCTCCTTCTGCCCTCACTCTCTGCCGTTGACCTCCTTCTTTTCTCCTTTCATTAAACAAATTGCTGTATTCTACCAACTGCAGAGGGTCATGTTTGTGTCAGGATATAATTTTTAAGAAAAAAATCATTCTCGTAAGTATTTCCGTGCTACTTTGATGGGCCATCAGTTGCTATATGGCACGTTGAGTAACGTGATCCAGTTTGTGCCACCACATTTAAACAAAAAAAACGATGGAAACGCCCCTGGCAGGCAGACTTTTTTTTTTTTTTGCCTCGTCCCACCTTGCAGCTTTTCCTGGAAAAGGTAATCTTCCATAGACATAGACGATCTTCGGCACAAAGTAGGCGTTCAGTTTCTCCCTCCCTCCGTGGGTCAGCGTGGGCGGCCCCGTGTGGCAGGAGCAGAGCGAAACACGACACGCCGCCAAAGGAAGGGGGGCAGAGAGAGAGCACGAAGTGTCTGAGTGAGTGGAAAAAGTCTGAGGGAAGGAGAAAGAACAGGAGTCGGTACTTTTGTTCGCCTCTGAAGCACCGCTGTTGGACTGTTGCTGAGGATGAGGAGGGTGATGATGATGGTGAGGAGGAGGAATCGACCATGCGACATGGCTGCAACAAACGGGATGAACATTTAGACTCGTCACATTCCGTTGCTCCAGCTCTGAGCAGCACGGCTCCTCCAAACTTTGACCTGCGCCATTCAGACCCTGGCGGCTGGATTTCCCCCCCTCCTGAGACTCGGGGCAACTTTTCCGCACCAAAACCCCCGCAAGTGAACGAAAATACTCCGGCGCAAAAGTTTCTGGGCAGGCGTAGATGTGTCGCGTTATACCGCTAAACTCCATGCGAAGTTTGCGGCTGGTTTTCAAGTTGAAAGCGGAGCCCGTAATCGGCGCAGGCTCCTTCTAACAAGCCGCCTGTGAGAACAACACCGGAGGAAGGAGTGGGGGTGTCGCTGCTAACTTCGCTAGCTAACTTTGCTAAGGGCTAGCCAACAAACACTCAAAAGTTGACGGGGAAAGTGAGCGAAGCGGCTGCGGCTCACCGAAGACGACCACAAAGATGAAAACCCCGGCGGACACGGGTGAGTGAGCACCCAAACACACTTAATAATAGTAATAAAAAACTTTTATCACCCGCTACTGTTCTTCAAATGAAAACAACAGGGCTTAGCCTCGGCGGCTAAGGCTGGTTAGCACGCTAACAAACTCTCCGCTCCAGGGAAAGTGTGACAAAATTATGGCGCTAGAGAGAATCCATCCGAGCCTCTTGTTATTGTTTTTAATAACCCCAGAAAGACTCTCACTCATGACCGTTTTGTTTACACGTCTAAGAGGATCGAACCATCCCCAAATGAGCTATTTGAAAACTTAAAACATTTAAGGTAAAATGAAGATGAGAGATTTACAGTAAGAGTTAGCCTAATTTTCCGGATCAGTGGTGAGGAGTCGGGGTCAGCGCCGAGGTTCACCGTAACAAGAGCTCTGCATTTGGTTTATTGTTGATGCCACAATGCACCCAGTTTCAAATTTAATGAGTTAGTTTGACTACACGGGTCATTAACACTGCATGCATTGGCACTGATAGCGATGCAGCCACAGTTTTCATGCAGCACCTAGTCTGGAAGAGGTTCCCAACGGTAATTATAAGTTTGTTTATCTGCATTGTTGTGGAGGAAAGACACCACCTCGTTGTGGTTGGTGGGCCACATGCAGCCCAGTTTGATCTCCGGGTCCAGACCAGTAATACCGCATAGTAACCTATATTTTAAAGAAACACCCCTTCAGATTTTTCTCTTTTTATGTGTAAGAAATGGAAATCTTGACCTTCACCACAGTCGAGGTTTCAGAGGGAAAAAAGAGAGACCCCTTGCTACACAACTAAAATTAACAGAACATATTTCTGATCAATTTTCTGGGTTATCTATAACAAAGGAAAAACATCACATCACAATGGAAACAGAAAACAAACCACACGTAGTTCGAATTAAGTAACAATGTCAAGATATATATATATGATTCAAACAGTTGGTCTACATTTAGAAATACTTTCTACACACTTTCACTCCTGTGTGGTTAGTGTGGGCATGACCGCACAAAGAATAACAGTGAATTTTCACACTCTACAGTGGGCCAAATTGAGCCCTTTTGCTGGGCCACATGTTATGACCCGTCTTGCTCCGACAGAGGAGTGCTGAGAAAATAAAGCAACTTTGAATTGAAATGTGTTTGACGCCACTGAAATTGAGAAGGGGAATTTCTGTGTAGAGCCATTTAAAATCCAAAGCTTACCGAGCTTTGACCAGACTTTAACGTCAAGGAAGTGATGAAATGCAAACTACTAACCAGGTGTTTTGATTGTTTTAAGCCGAAGCCAGCCCACATTTCCACTTATCACTACATCAAAGCTTGAAGAGGAATGTGAAGAGTGACTACATAATTGGATTGGGAACTTAACTAAGGGTGCAACTGATAAGGGTGACCAGATCCAGACACAGTAAATGTGGGGCAGAGAGAATGTGTGATCTGATAAGTCTAAGTAAAGAAACAACACAAAAAACATTGCTGGTAACAGGTTCGGCATTAAGAAATGTCTCTTCAAATTTCTCATCACAGCACAAAACAAAACTGAAATGAATAGGTCAGCCTGCAGATCAGGAAGTTGCTTCCAGTGACCAATCTAGTGTCGTCAGTTAGGATTGGGCCGATATATTGGATTGTTGCATATCTAGACCACGCAACTCTTTCAGCCACACATTTCAGTCTAGTTTTAGTTTTTATTTGTTAGGGATCCTTCACAAAACGTCAATCTCATAAGAGATAAGATCGCTTATACCAGCGAATTCCCCAGGTGCACATGATATAACGTAAACTAAAATATCAATGCTGTGTGGGACATTGTTTTAATGTGTGGGATTGAGAGGACATTATTTTTTACTTATTTTTAAAGTGGGACACCTGGTCACCCTACATAGGAATGAGGTGATTGTTAGCTGAGATATTTTAACTGTCCTGGTTAGTGCTGCATATTTTTGTGTCATTGTTTAGTTTAATGTGCTCTGTGTTTCCTGCAGGGCACTTTGAAAGTAAACCTGTCTGACCCTCTGACACGTGAGAATTTGATCCGGTGCGGTTAACACCTTTGCTGGGACTTTAAATGGAGTTTAACCCAGAAATCTCAGGCCCTGCTATTTGAAATTCCTTTCATTTTTCTTCGACATGTTTAGTTTCAGCGAGATTATTATGATTTTCCATTCACAGGTTATGATTTTCTTCCATTGTGCATTTAGGTGCTCTTAAACTCAGTTTAGTCAAAAGTGCTTTGTGGTAATCGAGGGCAGGCGTGGATCCAGCTCCCATAATAGATGTTTGAGTGGGGAATGCCTCACCACAACACAACATCATAATTAGAAATACGACTTTCAGATCTCTTTGTTCCCCCAGATAACTCTTGGATCACAGAGTTATGAATAACGTGAACATTTTTTCCCAGTGGGTGCTCTTTAGCTATATGGATCTGAACATCGTGCTGAAATAAGTTTATGTAATCACAATGAGCAGCCAGTCCACTGCACAAAATACTCAACAGGTGCAAGAAATGTATTTTTTGGTGCTGAAATTAAAAGTCTTAAACAGTGACCACTTTATTTTTAGAGCAGCATATGTGGCCTATTTCAGATGTCTGAACATTGTAGCCCTCTCTAAAGACTTTAATTATCCAGAGGATCAGATTGCCGAAGCTACATTGCATTTCCTTTTATTTCAAAAGAAGTGGACCAACGACTGTTTGAACCATTCAGCAAAAAGATAGCTACCTTTGTCTGTTTTCTGAATGATTTATTAATTTGGCTCTGCTGATAAGATTGCAAACAGCTTAAAGGAGTTCACACTGGTTGTTGGACTTGTTTTTAAGTTGTTCCTGCTCTTCGGCATTTATGGTCTGATTCATGCTGACTTCCTTTAGTTTCTAGGGATTGGAGTAAAGCTGGTGAATCATGGGTTTAAATGACACTGTCTGTAGCGTTTGCATTGTTATATGATGTAGGTCATTTTAGTCTAAAGGCCTCTTTTTTTGTGAGGGAAGAGGGTGTAGTACAATGGGTTTAAGTACCAGAGCACACCTATACAGTTGTTTCCTGTCTGAAGAACCTAGACATACCTGTAAATAAAGTCTATGAGCTTCAGTTTGTATGCGTTCTCCCCGTTGCTGTGTGTCAGCCTTTAGGGTTATCATGCATTAATTTGACTTTTATCACAGAAAGCCTGAACTTTGTTGTCTATTTTTTTTTTTTTACTTAAAAATTACATTCTTGGTATTGGAAATAGTTTTTACCTGCATGAAACAAAACAATAAGAACACTTTGACTACAAAGCACTTGTTATATATAAAAACCAATCTTCAGGACTTTACAGGACTTTAAAAACAGCAGGGCATTTTTTAGCCCATCCTTTTTCCCCTCAAGTCTAGAAACTCTTGTTTCATGTCTGTCATGATGTTTTCCATTGAAGTCATGGAAAAGTGATTTTGATTTTTTTAATCGTTCACTTCTCAGTGCTCTACCTACATTCTTCCTCCCTCGTATTTACGCGTACAGCCCTTTTCCATTAGTACCTACTTTGATCGGCTTGGTCCAACTCTACTAATTTTCCAGTACGATCGAGTACCACCCAACATACGTGGGGTCATTGTAGCATGCGTCCAGAAGTCCCATAGCGCCATTTGTATGTGACATGAACAAAACAACAATGGAGGACATTGAGGCAATGGTATACCTTTTGCTTGGTCTAAGGCATTTTGTCAGACTCGGCGACGATTTTGTGGTGGAGATGCTCTCATGACTAGTCTGTTGACGTCACGTTTTCGGATCACCTCAGATGCGAGTAGGTACTAGTGGAAAAGGATGTTTTAATATTATCTAATAAATCTCTTCAAGTTCTTGAGAAATTGTCTCAAATTCACTGAGTCATTTAAAGGTGCTGGTAACTTTCAGGGTAGAACGTTTTCTTGATGTGTTAGTTAGCTGGTGTGCTTAATAAGTCAAAGCGCTTTAAATGTCAGTATGACAGCTTTGCCTTTTGAATTTTGCTTTATTGGTTTTCTTGCATGGAATATGATTCACTGATTGAATTTTAACCAGATCACTATTATTTCTTCATCTTGAGTGGGGAGTAAGCGGTACAGCATCATTCTAGCACACTTCTGTACCAATGAAGGAGACCCATGCCAATATTAAAGGCCCCAGATGGGAGCCATGATCTATATATAAATGTATACATGGGCCAACCTCCACTCTCTTCCTATCAGGAAGTCTGAAGTCTGGCCCCACCAGCATCAGCTCCAATTTTCCGCTTGTGTTACTCGTTATATCAACAACACGCCACATTTGAGACGTCACAGCTGTAGACAGCGAGGACCAGCAGGCCAGCACGCTTTGTTGCACACTCTTATGTGTATATGTGTAGTGAAAGGAGCCATACATGAGCAATTAGCTGGTGTTAAGTCTGGTAAGGGCAGGGCTTCTGTTTATGACTGAGTGTATTTGTGTTTGTGTGTGTGTGTTAATGTGTGTGTATATGTGCCCACATGTCTGTCACTCTGCGGCCGTACCTGACATTAATGTGGTCACAACAAAGTGAGTGTTTGACTTTTACCAGCGTGTCCAAATTGCCCTTGAGGAAGACCATTTGGTTGTGGGCAGTTGACTCAGCTCGTTGTAATTACAGGAAGAACGACTTAGACATTTTTTATGCAGATTGAAATAGCTCTAATAACACTGGTTAGACCGGAGCTAATGAACCACAGGCTCATTTTGCTTTAAAAAAAATGATGTCGTTAGTTTCCTTTGGGAAGGACTCTGTCGTGTTACTGTCTCACCATTATACTGAATTATACTGTTGGCACCAGCACAATTACTGGCGGCACAATTGCACTACAAGTTGAGGCTCAGTTGTTTGTCTCGGGGAAAGTTTGAAAAGAGGAGCTGGCTGCTGATGTATAGCGACGCCGTGGTGCACTTTGAGTTTTAAGACGCCCTGTCTCTGCGGGATTTGTCAGAGGCCGCGCTAGACATTGTATGTCTTTTTGACAGACAGGGTCATAAACTTGAATGCTTCTATGGTGAAACGTTTGCAAGAGCATATAGTAAAAAATCCAAATACTTTTTTACCTTTTAAAAAACAACTGAGTCTGTAGCTCTGAGATTCACTCTGTTGACCTGTCAAAGACTCATGTTACTGCTTAACTGTAAGAAATCAGACCATCTATGATGTGTTCTTAGCATTTGAATGATTTAATGTTGTGGTAGAGGCACCATTGGTGCTTTAATTAACTAAATTACAGCCAACTTTCCAGACGTCTTTGTCACCGTTTTTAAGAAAGGAAAAAAAATCTCAGTGAATGAGATTTCTGTCACTTACTCCTCGTCCACTGCAGTGTGCTTCAGCTGAAAGAAGTAAGGCACATGGTTTTACGTGGGTGAACCTGTGGAAGGATTTTTAACAGTTGCCTACAGTTGCATTAGTCCTTGGATCACCAAGCGTCTCTCACTTATGGCAGCGTGTGAAGGAAGTGTCAGCTGGCTCTTTGCTTCAGCTCTCTGTCCATCTCCCCTATGTTTCCTGTGCAAGCTTCCCAAGGATCACAAGGCCACAGCAAACTGGGGCCTTTTTGTTTTTTTGCCCCTCTCAGAATAAACACACAGTGACATGGGCTTTACAATCATTTTAATATTAGAGTTCAATTAATTTCACTGTTAAATAATTGCAAGTGATTTCTGCCTGACTTGCTCTTGTGTGACTGATATCGGGCAATAAACTGGATGCCAGTCTCTCCTGTGGATACTAAATAAAAGCAGAATATGTTTTGGAGAGAAATGGCATTACAAAAAAAACCCCCAAAACATAAATACTGGTGTGACAGGATGTACCTTTCTCTCATTTTCCTCCCATTATGTGGTTGCTGTGAGTGATCGGGTCGCCCTTTGAGTCGACCTGATCACATTCCTGATTACTGCTGAGCCAAGCCTGGGCAAGCAGACCCTGGAAAAACCACAGCAGAGTGACGTCAACATTTCTCTGGTGTGCTGTCAAGAGGCAGCTCGGGTCAGCTTTGCTGTGATCATCTGTCGATGTTACGGCGGGCCTCTTTTCCTGGAGGTGTGTATGTACAGTGGCTTTAGTGACCCATACAAAGCGTAGATAATAGACAACAGGTTGCTCGAGCTGGGACATGCTGGCCAAACAAACACAGAACGCTCAAACACAGGAAAACCTGACAGTCTGAGAGATGAGCGTTGACAGACATCCATGCCTGAAATAAATTTTTATTGTCCTATTACCTCAGGTTGTGTTTAACTATGCCATTGCTGTACTTTCTGCTCTTTCTGTCTTTGCTTTAGTGGATTTTTTTCCTCTTGTCTCCATGGTTGCACTGTTTGTTTTCCTGTCCTATATTTTACAAATCAAGCAGCTCATTTAAGCATTTTAAGTTTAAACTGCAAATGCATTCGAGCTTTAAACTTGTCTTTGGACTTATCTTGCCTTAATGATGGTAATGTTACCTGTCAGTTATCTGTGGACCTGCTCTTTTTCCTTGATAGTTAAAGTAGAGTTACATTTTTAGCTAGTATCCCTCCAAGTGCACATCTTTGAAGCTTGTCTCTGTATGAGAGCGAGAATTTCTGATACAGCAGAGAGCCTCACAGAAAAAGCATGCCAGGTGTCATCCAGGTCAGGTGTCAGTCCACCCCTGCAGCACTGCTGGTGCAAACTTGGGTCAGAACGTTATGAGATCTCTGTAATTGTGAGAATTTACTTCATCGTAAATGCAGGGTTCGATTAAATTTTGTGCAGTAGCTGCAATCCCAAAACGAAATTCCAGCCCTGAGTGGTGAATAAATTGTGGCTGTATCGATCATTTTTTTGATTACGGATGTATACATGAGAGAAAACAGACAAAACAACATCAATCAATATATTGGTCTGCATATTCTTATAGATTTTTTTTTTTTTTGTATCTCAGCAACCAGGCTTAAAGTTTTAGGAGGTTTTTAATTGCTTTGCCTAAGGGCTCGGTGATGGTTGTTGTGTAACAGCTTTATCGTCTAAAAGCCTTATCTATTCTCTTGTACTGTGAAGCCATTTAGGAATCAACAATTTGTAATGTTGCGCTATAAAGGTGACTTTTTTTTAATAAACACTGATAATTTTCATTCTTTTTTTTTAAACTTCATGTGGACCTCCTTTGATTCCTCCTCCTGCAGGTAATGATCTCCCACAGTTCCCATGCGATTTCTAACAGCACCTGTAGTTCAGTGCTCGAACTTGTAAAGTGCAGCTGTGGGCTGTACATGCTGGCAGGAAAGCTATAACAATCAAGCAAACACATTTCCTGTGGAGATGAATAAATTATTGTTGCACCTCCGGGGCTGTTCTGTATTATGTTTTATTGAGGCTACTGACGGAGAAGAAATTGTTCTCTTCTCTTCAGTGATACATTTCTTCCTCAATGTGTGGGGGTTTTTTGTTTTTTTGTTTTGTTTTGTTTTTTAACCTTTTTAAACTGGTGTGATTTGAAAGACCCTTCTGTTCTGTGATGGAGAGGCTGATGCTACTATCTGACATATATGTTGAAATTTTATTTGGCTGACTTGTTTTTAGCTTGTCAGATGCTGTTGTTATATTAAAAATATCTTGAGGTGACGCCACAGGATGTTCAGTGGTTGCAGGGAATTGTAAAATGGAGCCCTCCACCAATTATTTTTCTTGACAGTTTTAAGCTTCATGTGAAATTGTAACCTTAGAAAAACACTGAAGTGTTGTCCAATTAATATTAATATCAGAATTTCAGTCAGTGATTGCCACAGACTAGCTTTAATTGGTATATTAACTTAACACCCACCAAGTCGCCAGTGACCCATCAAAGGTTTCCAGTTAAGTTGTTATCAACCTTGTTTTTTTTTCTAATTGCTTTAACAGTATAAAAGATGAATGTTGTCACATCACCCGCTGGTTTTGAACTCTACATTATAAATCCTCAGTGTTCGAATTTTGGCTCCAGATATATATTTTTAAGTCAGAAAGAATAATATGTTGAAGAAAGGGTTGAGTTATGAGCTATCAACTATCCATCCAGACCAAAACTATCTTTTGTAGAAGGTTGTAAACATGCTTGAATAGTGAAAAGTTCAACATTTCAAAATGTGGATCTGTGGGGATTGATTCACGTTGGGAGTCGACCTCCAGTAGCCACTGGATGAACTGATGTTTTTTTTTGACTTTTTTTTGACTTTTTTTTCCCCCTTCACTGGGAAAGAGATGATGTCACTGTTGTGTAAATCTTTGATATCGTTTAACTATTCTCAAGATATTGTAGTCCTGCCATCGGTCAGAGGGACTCTAACTCCACCTAACAGACCATCATGTGGCGGCAGTGCTAGGTCTTCTCTGGAGATCCGCTGCAACCTAGAAAGTCTATCTAACCAGAACCTGGCTCATCTGTTACTACACAAAGCTCATCAAGGCTTCAGAGCAGATGCCTGCTGTTCAATATAGTGGAGTTGAGACCATCCACAAAGTGAGGAACTGACTGAGGAGAAAAAAAAAAGCATGGCTACACCTTTTGCTTTCATGTGTCTCCTGCTTCCACCAAAAACAGTCTCATTCAGTGAGTTATGGAGCTTTCATCACTAACCTGATTTAGACAAGGTGCATGCGTCTCCTGATTTATCAGTGCACATTTGTACAGATAGTATCACATGTTGCTCAAAAGAATGCGCTCATCTCTCAGTCAGCCTCAGTAACCGTAAGCATTTATGATCGAGTGAGTTTGTGTTGCCTCCTTGACAGCTGACCCCCAGTGGGGCAGATGAAAAGACGAAGCAGGTCAAGTGGAACCAACGATTCACTTCACCGAGCAGATAAGAAAGAGTTTTGTAGCAGGACAGCTATCGCTGGAGCACCTGACAGGATACAAGCTTTCCGGCTTCACTCATGTTCTCACACACGCCCGTGAATCTCTTTTGCATAAACTTGAAAACATGCATATAATTCTTTTGGCATTTTATATAGTTTGATGTTGTTTCGGTGTGTGGGTCATTATTCCATAATTAGGCTTCTCATATTTAACGTTTAAATTTCCACAGTTCAGTAATTTAATTTTTTTTAATGTTTCTACGCCAACTATTTTAAACCAATGTGAATCAGCTGTGCCGTTGCTAAAATAGGTCATTTTAGAAGCTAATCAGTATTTGCAACTAGTTACCAAATGAAAAGCTGATATCTTTTATATATTTATAGCAGTGATATGACTATTTATCTATATAAGTGCAGACAAATCATTTTCCCTTGAAGCTTTTTTGGAGACTGAGAAAGACAGAAGGTGAGGAGGTAGGGATGTGTTTTGTCAGTGGCTGTTTTGGCTGGAGTCATTTCGACTTAAAGAGGTGTGGAGAGTCATGCCGTGTGTTATGGCTATCATCTGTGGTTCGTGGAGAATGAGAGGAATGGGAGGCTTCCCTGGCTGGTTTGGTGTCATTTATGGCCAGAGGGATAGAGGTAGGTCTGCTTTCTGCACACTGCACAAAGGGGACAGACTAGGTGTGGTCCTGTATAGCTCTGTATAATACTGCCAGCATTACCGGTGCCAGTAAAATAGTTACAACCAAGTTGGTGTTGGAGCAAAAATGTCCACCAGATGCCATCTGTTTTTTAGGGAGTCTGTTTTAACAAAGAAGCATGGTTAGAGGTAGCTTGGCAGGTTATGTTCAAGCAATTAGAGTGACCTACAGTGGGTGGCAACATCTATTATTTTACAATAAAGTGGGAGCATTGACATGTATTAAATCCAGCAGTGGCATTCACTGGAAAGGAGCTGTGGTGCCAGCGGAAAGTCTAGAGTAAGGAAAAAAAGAGAAAAGAATCAGTGCTAATTTATAAAGCAGTTGTCAAATGATGTAAAGCAAATGAGACACTTTTTCAGACCACCTTAAGAGCCACCGAGGGAAAAACTCTGCAACAGGTTGCAGTGAGGAAAGAGCTCCATCTGGTTTTGTGGTGTTTGGACTTTGGGTTGATGCAGGCCAGACTTTTCCTGCCCCTTGCCCCTGCTGGTATAGCACCTGATTTTTTTTCTCCTTATCCCCACACTGCCTGATTTACAGTGTGACCTATACAGCTTCAGTACTAATCTTATTCATATTCTCACAAATATAAACCCTGGTACTTTTCCCAGTGCTAATCCTACAAACCGGGCTTGTTGGATATGTTTATTAAAAACACCTCCAAAACTCCCGAGTTCTTGTGTGGTGCTTTGCTGAGGTCATTACAGAGGAGCCAGACATTGATTCAAACAGCTGTGCATGGCTCTAACCTCAGAGGTTTGGCACACCCACAAATCAACTATTCAAGACCTCAAGAAAGGGACACTTCTTACTCACACCGCTCAGCAAATGTGGTCTCTTTAAGTTTCTGACCACCCCTGAATGCATCACTAGTATGTTTGCATTCACAGGTTTTTTTGCAGACATTTGAAGAAATTTAGAAAACTGAGCAAAAATGGTAGAATTTGCAAGCAAGACAGCCTTCTACATGCAGCTCTGTTTCTCTGTTTTAAAGTGCATTTTATAGTATTAGCCGCACATTGCACAGTCTTGTGTTAAGAGCTGAGACTCTTTGTCATAGCTGTGTTCAGACCAGCAAACTTTTGTGTGTAGACACCCCCAAAGCCCCATTTTAAGCCAAGAAGTACCCTGATCATGCTGAAGGATTATTAGGGATGCTTTGTCTGATGATCTTAAAAATATGTTGTCTTTTCCAGCTTTTTACAACAAGTGTAAAGTAAAATACATAAAAGTAACAGAGTCAGCATCACAAAATTGTTGATTTGAGATGCACGTGCACCTTCTACAAGAGTGCATGTGCATGGCAAAAAGACAGTGTGGCTGTAGTCTTTATAGTAAACACAGAAATCATTACTTGTAAAAGAGTCACTGTGTTCAGATTAATTAAATCCCAAGCTAAGAAGCATCTGAGCTGGCTCTTGGCTGTGTCTGAAGGACATATTTCTTATGCATGAATGGAACTGTTTCCTCCAGCTGGTCTTTAATGATTTCTTAGCAGCACGTAATGAAAAGGATCGTCTTTACTCACGACAAAGGCAGCAGCGCGTTAGCTGTATGTTGGCTTAGTAGGTATACGAATACTTCTCATCACATTCAGTGTGTTTGTGATAAATACATGCAAAGACAGGCAGCCATCCTTATTCTTATCCCCTACTGTGCATTTTGCAGGTTTTTCTTTTTAATTATTATCATTAAATGTGCAATGAGGTGCCCAACAGTTAGTCCGGGCTTATCCACATTTAAAGTAAACACAGGTTTATGCAGCAATTATCTGCTGTCACGAACCTTGGATTTATTCAGAAACAAGCAGTTATTTTAGATTTCAGTGGCTTTTAGTTGCTTTATTTCTAAGATGTTGTTTACCCCTTTATGTGCAATTTCTATTTATAGTATTTGTCTTTTGTGGTGACAGTCTAGTATAAAACCAATAGTATAAACTAGTATAAAAGCAGCATGGTAAGTTATGGTTTAAAGACAGTGGCTTTTGATTTTACCAGTTTATTGCAGTCGTTGCAGTGTCGCTGTGTGATGAAACAACGGAAAGGAGAGTGGTGTAACATTTTGGCAGCATAAAGTTAAGGTTGTGTCTGACTCCTTCAGACTCTAGAAATCTTTTGGTGAGTGGAGAAAAAAGTGAGCCCGAAAACAAAAGGGAGAGCGAGCAGAGCACAGTCTTACTTTTCCGATGTGTTTGCTTTAGTTATCGGTCTGTTGGGAATCCTGTGGCTTTCTCTCAGTCGCCTGGCTGTCGCTACTTGTCCTGGGAGTCTGTATGTGGAGCATTGATGTTTGATGTGACACTGTGTGAGCTAAAACATGTGATGTTTGTGTTGCCTAAAGGCTAATAGCCTGAAAACTTTGTTCGTACTGCACATCACACACGCCCACACAGTGGAGATATACACGCACGCTCTGTCTCTCCCCCTCACCTACATTAAGACGATAACAAAAGTTCACCGAACCTCTATAACAAACATACCTACAGTTTTCTCCATCCCTGCCTCAAATGCGCACAATGTCGGGCTAAAAGGCTTCAGCACAAATCTCACCCCTGGCCAGATCAAACCACGGAGAGGTCGATGAAGAGGAGAAGATGTAGGATGAATGATCTGAAGAAGGAGGGGCGAGTGTACTGGCTGCATTATACATGTAACAGAAAGTTTGGCTGAGCAGCCTGATGTAACACTAGCATTCATGCTTGAAGCTTGTTTGTATTTTTATCCGGAATCTGCTGGGATCAAGCACAACAGAGGGCACCTTCTTTTAATCACCTTTTAAAGCCGCATTTAATCACGGTTTTCCTTGCTAACAATGAGTCTTTGGGGCTGACTGTGCACAACAGCAGGATCAGAACGTGCATGTGCGCAAATGTTTTTTCCTTTTCCTCTGGCTAAACTCCCAATAGTTTCTCTATGCCTCTAAAACCTTATTACTGTTAAAAGGCTTTCAAGCATTAACTTGTCTTTGGTTGTTTTCACACCTAGTTTGTTAATTAAGTTCATTTATTCTGGTCCAAAGCAGTCACTGAGTTTGTGAACTTGTAGCTTTTTCTGTGATTTTGCTTCTTTTTACACAGAACCAATTCCAAGCAAACTCCCAAGTAAACCAAAATACGTCACTACAAACCAAGTGGCACATTCAGCCTCCTTATTGGTCAGATTTGTGTGGGACAGGAGCAACAAAACTAAATAAAGGAGGAACATGCTGAGTGTCAGACTGAGGCTGGATCGCTCTGGACTTTGCTTGGAACTGGACCGAGACCAACTCCTCAAACGGGCTCGGTGCAGTTGTTTTAGTCTGCACCTGTGTGATTACCATGTTCACATCTGCACAAGCGAAATGGAGCAGGGGGGAAATGAGTTTGATTTAAACAGACTAAACAGAGGTGTGAAAACAGCCTCACGTTGAGGTTGAATACATTTTTAAAGGTTTAGTCATGTCTGAGAATTTCCAGCACACAGTGTTGCTGTTTTCCCTTCATACATGTAGATCACACAAAGCCAAGCATTAAAGTTTGAATAAGCCTGTTCAGCCTTTTTCATTTTTAGGGAGAAGGGGCGTGTATCGTGTTATCAGTGAGCTGATTAAACTGCCTTTAGAGGAAGAGGTCATGGGGACACCAGTTATCTGCCCTTATCTCCCAATCTCCAGCCATCTTCTTCAGCTTCTCCTCAGGGGACACTGAGGTGTTCAAAAGTCACACAAGACACGTAATCTCTTCATTGTGTCCTCGTGCATCAGGATCTCCTGAGTTGTACATGCCTGAAACACCTCACTGAGGAGGCACCCAGAAGGCATCATAGCGAGCTGCATGAACCACCTCAACCGGCTCAGTTTGATGTTAAGGAGCAGCGGCTCTACTCTGAGCCCCTCCCGAATGTCTG
Organism: Pundamilia nyererei; assembly: GCF_000239375.1. Taxonomy (NCBI): domain Eukaryota; kingdom Metazoa; phylum Chordata; class Actinopteri; order Cichliformes; family Cichlidae; genus Pundamilia; species Pundamilia nyererei. Next base: position 43,611 of record NW_005187643.1, on the reverse strand, counting down.
AGTTCCTCACCCTGTCTCTGAAGATAAGGGTGTCTGGACTCATTTCCGCCCCTTGTATCCACCATCTCATTCTTTGTCACTTTCCACTGTTCTTGGTCATAAATGAGGGCAGAACTGCAAATCAAGAAAATCAAGTTCTTCAGCTTCACCACAACGGATCAGTGCAACATCTGCATTTATGCACATTAATGGATATTTAAAATTTTATTCATGTCTGTCCATTCTGCACCCCCCAATCAACAAGACCCTGAGATATTTGAAGACGTTCACTTTGGGCAGCAATTTCTTTCCAACCTGAAAAGGGCAATGTTAACATTTTCCAGATGGGAAAAATGGCCCTGGAATTGGTCCTAATTCTCATCCCAGCCACTACACATCAAAAAATCTTAAATATCCTCCGCCACCAAGGTTTTGGTTTAGATTGGGTTCTGTTTATGCTGTACACTAGTGAGCTACCAATAGACTGGTGGAAACCCACAAGAAGAAGGCCTTATGGAAATAGGGCCTTCTTATTGGATGTGATTATTGGCTTGAGAATGACTGTTACTCTTGGCAGTCTAACCCATTATCTGGCAATGATAATGTAGCAGAGTGCCCTGTGTGGGGGAAGTGTTTCAAATTTAGGACAAAGTGCTATGATTTGGGACAAAATTCACATTTTTTGGAATAATTTTCCTAAACTTAACCAAATATTTTGACTTTTTTACCACACAGTTCATTTTGAACTGAAACATTTGTTTACTTGGAAAACTTGTTTTTGTTTGGTTTATTTTCTTTTGTCCCTTTTGATTTATATTTTCATTTCAAGTTTGGTTTTAAATTTAGGGTTTTACCTGCATATATAATTGTTGGCTTCCACCACAGAGGTTTTGGCCTCCCATAAGAGGAAAATCACCAGGACTCCACAAAAATCCACCAAAGGTGGTTTAATTTACTTGAACATCATATACACTATCATTTATCAAATGGCCATAAATAACAGGAAAATGAACAAACTTCTGTTATGTAAGATGACACAGACCAGCCCAGTCGAGCTTACATGTGTGATCACCCTCAAAGGCCCATTGTAAGCCAGTAGAAACTGAAATTTCTTGCAAGAGGTATTTAAGAAGTCTTAAATTGAACTTATCTGTAGACACCCTGATAACAGATTTTATTTAACTTTTTCCTATCAGTAGATTATCTTCAGAGCCATTGTGGTTATTAATGTTAAGTATATAAAAGCATGAGTGATTTCAGACATCGTCTTGGCCTCTGTTCAGTTAACAGGTTTGTGCATTTTTAGCTGCCAAAACTTTAAAGGTGAACACAGGGTTGGACTTGTCCTGTTCTCTGTTTCAAAGGTAGACGTTAAATTTTATTGGTGATAAGAAAGGCTCCATTTGATCGGGCCAGTGCCATCGTTAAGGTCATAAACTTTTATAAAGTTTGTTCTTTTTGAGCTTTATCACCAGCAGCACACAAACTCGGTAACCTAAAGCGCAGTTATTTAAAGATCTTGGCAGTCTAAAAGGTTTGTGTATGTTTCCTCAGACAATATAACCAATGAGCCATAATGAAAAGAATGATCTAAGTGAGAAAGAATGCTGACTCATTAACTATCAAATAACAGTATCATTTTTGCATGTAAAATTTATCAGGTTGAAAGTGCTGTCCTTGTTCTTCTGGTAACTCATGTGACCCATTCAGTGTCCCTGAAGGTTGCTCGAAACCCCCGGGGCCACAGGCAGTGATGAATGAGACGGTTTCTGTTTTATTCAGACGTAAAAGTCAGTTAGTCCCTCAGACAGACACTCAGTCATCCCGCCCACTCACAGCATGCACACTTTATTAGGGGGCCTGGACCCCCCACATGCCATGAAAATGGGTGATATCTGGCTTGCATTAACATACGCACACACAGACACACTCTTCTAATTTTCTCACTAAAGCTCGTGAGCATGGCGTGCTCATTTGGGCTGCCATCTCCCTGCGGTGACGCCGTCGTGCCTCTGTCTTTTAATGTTTTTACACAGGGAGCGAGCCACTCTGTCTAGAGACTGGAAGATCCAACTTTAATGCAAAAGAGGAATTAAGACTGCGGTGACTCTGCCAATGAGGAAAGGCTGACTAACGCTCCCAGACGTCACACATGTAGAAAGTCCCATGCTGGCTGTTTTTTGAGTTTTTTAAGAATTTCACGGACACTCGTCCAGAGTGAATTACTGTCACTCTGACTGTACTATGAGCCACAAGTGGTAGATAAAGGATGTGAGCCAACGCTGAAGTCTGGGTCTGGCATCGATGTCAAATGTTCATATTCGGGTTAAGAAGAAAATGGAGAAGAACTTTTTCTGTTCAGCAAACTTCTGTATTTGTGTGGCTGAGGTTCAGGAGCAGTTTGAGGTGAATTGGGTAGATTTTCTCCAGACTGTCAGTGCCTGTGATAATATTATCAGAGTAGCTCAAAGTCTTATTTGCATTTAAAACTTTTTAATCTTCACTGACTGTAGTGGATCATAACGCAAGTCCAGCTGAATTTGATTTATATAGCACCAGATCACAGCAACAATCGTATCATGGCGTTGAGATAAAGCTGCTGCAATCAGACAGTCCAACAAGCAGGACGATCATCTACGTCTCAATTTCTGTAACTACATGGAGGTGCTGTGGCACGCACTTCTGAGTCCTGTTGTTGTTTTACTTTATCACAATTTTAATGATATTTGAGCACAGATATCTCTTTGTGCTTGGATAAATGTTACAGAGATCTGGCGGTAGCTCTCTAGGCAGATTTTACACTTGCGGACAAAAAAGTAGTGACACTGAATTGGTGTCCGTGCTGGGTTGATATCAGACAGTGTTTCCTATTGAATTGGATTCTAACCAACATGCCAACTCCAGTCTTGAACAGTGATTAATATACCTGGGTAGCCCACGTAAGTACCCTTTATGTGGGAGATGCCTGTAGATATCTGGACTTGAGGTGTAAAACTGTTGCAGACATGGGCAGCTGGACAGCCAAGCAGTCATTTGTGTTATACTGCTTTGAAGTCTGCTGCATGGAGCATATGCTTAGTTGGTGATGTAATGTAAATTCTCCACGAACAAGTCCATGCGGTCACAAATAACTGAGAAGCATGCGAATGACCGTAATAGAGTAATAGAAGGTTGGTTTGATGTGCAGTTTGGTTTAAATCTCAGTTTTTAATTTATTTGTCCAGTACTGTTTCTTCTGCTCCCGGCTCTCTCTCGGTGTGCATGACACCTGTTGTATAGTAAGTCCAGGACAAGCTTTTCATTTGGGCATGGAAGTTTTTCCTTATCCACATAAGGAGCTTAACTTAAGTGTGGCTTAGATCATGTTAAATCTCTGACATCTTATCGGTAAGAGTGTAGTAAGAATGTATCCCAAGGAGTCGCTATAGAAGCCGACACATGTATAGCTTTGAACTACAGGTGTTAATAATTTTCCAGACATGCACACACGTATCTGATTAGCTCTTGGCATCATTATCTACGCCGCAAAGTTTTATGGCTTTAGGGATATTAATATGTTTATTTCAGATGGAAAATCAGAGAGGAGCAGTTTGTTGATTCTTCATTGCTTTATTTTCTTTTTGTCGCATCCATAAAATAAACCTTTAGCATTGTTGTAATCAGCAGTGGAGCCTCCTTGTCTGTATGGAAAGATGCTGAAAGGGAAAGGGGGTGGTTGGGGCTGTGGAAGGAGGAGATGGAGTTTGACTGGCAGGGACTACGAGAATGAGTCACTCATCCGGCTCCCTGAATTTGGAGCTGCAGACCTATTCTGGGCTGCGGTGACACGTGTATGTGTGCGGTTGTGTGCATGGATGCATGCACACTAATGTACACACATGGTCGAGTCCAATAGCTAAAGTCACCAGATTTGTGCTGTTAGCCTTGCCGCGCTCTGTGTGCGTGCGCGTTTGTGTGTTGGAGGAAAATGAAAGTAGTCTGGTGACCAAACCACAACACAGAAGCCAAATTTTAAACAGATATTTATCTTCTCTCTCCCTCCACTGCACTAAATTCCCTTCAGTAACACCACCACCAGTCTGCAAGTGACTCCAGCTCTACTGTGGCCTCCATCGATCGCTTCACATATACGTTTTATAAGTGGTTGAGCAGTCAGGTTCATAAGCTTTTCAAAAGTAATGTAACTTTGTACTTTCAGTACACCACCATCACACTGGATTTCAAATGAAGTAAAGGTCAAGGGTTTTTCCTGTATTCAATAAATGTTGGCCTTCCCCCAAAGAAAAACTACCGTAATTGTAATAAAACTGTTATTATTATTTTTAATTGTTTTAAGCATCAGCTTATCATCAGTCACATTTTTGTTAATCAGATGACCTAAAATAACAGGAAAATTCAGACTTCTGTTAAGTAAGTAAGATGACTCAGTGTTGTAAGTATATGTGGAACAGCTTGGAAATAAGACTGGTTTAATTGTGAATTTTAGCTTTAGTAAAATAATATAATTATCTAAAATTAGCAAAATGGGCTATTTATTTATTTATTTATTTATTTATTTATTTATTTATTTATTTATTTATTTAAATAATTCACCTAATTTACATGGTTTACCAGCAAAGCATTCATGCTAAAGGGCAGGTTATTTGTGCATTTTGCAAGCTGACCGCTCAGTTTGATGTTATTAATCAGCAAAGCAACTTCCTGAATGTGATGCTTGCCAGTTTGTTGGGCTTAAGATCAGCTGACTTTCCTTCTGACAGCACAATGTTTCATTCTCCATTTGTAACTCACTGCTATTCGCAGATATTCAAGATTTCCTTCCAAATTCCACAATAACTACAGGAAGAGATCTTCAGTGAAGCAGTCAGGTAGCCAGGTGCTCATCACAGCCAAATGTTTTACAGTGTTGTCATTTTCTGGAAGGAAGGCATGCTCAGACGAGTTTGGGAGCATGCGTGCATGCATTTATGTGTTTTTCCTCTCTGGGAAAATAGGCCTAAGAGTGATAAGTCTGCAACCTTGGCTCAGGGGCTGCAGATTAGGAGATAGAAGTTTGAGCTCTGAGATCATCACTGATGTGCCTGTTCAGGATTTTGTTTCTCATTATCACTGCAGTAATAATCATTTCCTGTGAAGATTGCCTACTTTGCTGCTTTTAATCTGTTCAGCCTTTTTTTTTTTTTTTATTTCCCACTGGCAATCCTAGTAGTTAATTATTTGTCTTAATGAGATTGAAAGGTGCCAAAGATGCAACTGAGGTACCTCAGGAAGACAGTAGTGACATATTTAAATCGGCTGCAGCTTTAAAGGAGCTCCCCCTCACATTAGAGTGTAATAACTGTCTCTTGACTGCACACGTTTAAACCGACCCATGGCCAGCTTAATCACAGTTTTGGCTGACTTCGAGATAGTTTGGACCTTCAAGACGGGACAGTTTTCTGTCTGGCTGATTCCCAAATTAATGTGCTTTAGCTGTCTCTGCTCTAGTGAAGATGGTCTAAACATTCAAAAGGGTTTTATTAGCTTTACTAATGTGACCAACCTTCAAACTCTATACTTTCTATTGAGATGCGCATGACTAGTCAACCTTTTCGTCTTCTTTTAATAGTATACTGTCAGGTGAAGGCCGTTTGTACAGCCAACATCAGTCAACAAACACAACTTAGCCTATTATCTCCTTCCAGCTCAGCTTGTAGAACATGATTTCAAACTTTTTGAGTCTTTGGGTCAGCACCCATTTATGATGTTTGGGAATAATACACAAAAAACACAAACCAGGAGAGGTCATTAAATAAAAACATGCAAAATGACCATCAAATATTTGTGATTAAATATTTACATTTTAAATAGAAACCTGAACTAAATAAAAATAAAGCCTTGGGATTTCAGTTACATGCTTCATTTATTTGACCTTTGTCTGATCTGGCATTTATTTTACATCTTCTCTTCGATGGGAAAAGGGAAGAGTGGCTGCTGGTTAGAAGAATGAAACAGAAATCGCAGAGGAAATGTCAACTAGTTTATTAACAGGAGATCAAAATGAGATAAATGCTATTTTTTTGTGGGAAGGCTGCAAAGTTTTCGCTTTTAAATCAAGTTGTGATATTCCTAAATTTAGGAATGACATGTCATAAAGCAGATTTGTATTATGCTCATTGTTTAGATTTTATTTGTTTGTTTGTGTAAGCAGCTTTGCTTCCTCTTTGCTTTTTTTTTTTTTTTTTTTTTTTCTCAGTTCCTCCATACAAAACGTATTCACCCGACCTTTTATATCTCATTTCCTTTATTCTCTCTGATTCTCTCTCTCTGGAAAGCTTTTTTGGTTTCCTTTGGCGTCATACTACTCTTTTTAGTCTCTTTGTTCCTTGGTGGGGAAATGAACATGTAAGGACACATTTCAGGCTCATATCCGTACCCCATTATAAGATTAGATTAAGGGTTTTTTTTCTTCTACTTCTTTGGTAAATGCTCATCCTGTCTGCATCTCCCCAACACTGACCTCTTCTCTTACAATCTCCTCCTTCCTTATCAGTGTGTTCAGTCGTCTGTCTCTTTATTAACGTTATGTAATGGAGGATCATGTGAGAGCGTAGGGTGAAGGTTCACACTGTGCACCTGCGAATACTCGTCCTCCTTTTCCCTTTGATCTCTGCTGGATTTCTTTCTTTTCTTTCACCTTTCTTCCTCTTCCTCACTCTCTTGTCTGCGTTTCCACCTGATTTCTTCCTTCCTCGTCCCATCCGTTTTCCACGACTCCTCCCTGCCTTTAAGCTGCTGGCTCCTCGATTCTGAACTCCATCCTTTATGGGTAATTATGAGATCAGCTCAGTGAGGAGTGGAGTTTTTAAACAGTAGTTTAAGGCTCAGGACTCCTCATTAGAGCAGAGTTAGACTGTCTGTTGTGTTGAAGAGGGATAGTTAACTTGGTGTGTATCGTTAATAGTCAATCACCTTAAACTCAAGTGATTTAAATTCACTATCCTTTTTAATATAGATTCTCTGCATCATTTAAATCCTTTAATTTGGAGATCCTATAGAGTGGCAGTTAAGTGTTAAGTGAAGTTTAAACTTTATCTTAATTCTTTTCGCATGTGTTTATTTGCGTTTTCCTCCAAAATATGACTTTCTGCAGATGCCAGTGCCGTTAACGCCCAGCAGAGATTCCCCGTTTCCTGCTCTGTACCCATTTGTTTCCTGCCTTTATGTGTTATCCTGATCCCTGCACTGATTTAAAAATAAATAAATAAAAATCCAGATTTCAGCAGTGAGCCAGCCTCCTCAGAGATTTGAGCCTGGTCAGCTACCTCTGTGGGTCTCTCTCCATGGCCCTGGATCATTACCCTGCAGACAGACACACACCGACCTTTCCAGTGGCTAAATATAGGTCCGCCAAAGAATAGGAGGAAGGGAGGGAAAAATAAACGGGGGGATAGATGGATAGAATTAACAGCATGTTAAAGAAACTTGTTGGAGAGAAAGAGGCAGCCTGTGTTTGGGCTCAGCGGCTGCAGGCCTTTTTGGACAATACCCCAGTGATGGTTATCGGTCATTATGAGTACCGTTCCAACTGGAGTGACGTCAGAGTCCGTAAGAAAAGCAGACCTGCGTGTTAAACCCGCTCACCCTGTGATTATTGCTGCACAGATTGTGTGTTTCTCTTGGATGGGAGCACGCAGGTGGCTTGGGACTGCAGGCTAATAGTAAATGAGTTTTAATGCCCTGTACTTGGCTATATATAGACTCCAGCGAGGCCTGAAATCGTGTGCTTCCCCCCTCTGCCCGACAATCAGAAATTCTTCCTGTCTGGAGCAAAGTTTGCCAGATAGTACAAGGGTTTTTTTCCCTTTGTCTACTTAAGTTTTCACTGACTTGTGGCCTCCTGCGCCATCAGCCGTGGACTAAACCAGAGCAGCCATAAAACAAGCTGCATAATAGCTCAGACATGTTAACACTTTACTTGCTGCTGAGGAGTATTTCTCTAAGCTCGACGAGTTTCACGTGTTGGCATTATGTTTTAAAAAAGATTCCAAATTTTTTTTTTTAAGAGTTTCTCTGGAATATGGCGTGTTTACAGTCCCATAACACTTCTCTAACACTTTGTACACAGCTCTAGTGTGAATAAAAACAGCAAAACTGCCAGCAAAAGCACACACAAGACACATTTTCTGCATATGTTTTTACATGCACACTTAACAATAGAGATCAGTAGTGGAGGATCTTTTACTTGAAGTACAAGGCTTTGCTCTTTGGTCATGACTGGTCGGTTGACTTCAGGTTTTTTTAATTTTGGTATTACGTCTCTGAAGTTATACTATCAGGCGTGGCCAGCCGGACGCATCATAAAGTCTATGGGTGCAGCGGAAGCACAAACTTCTTGGAAGGACTGTACCACTCTGAGCAGACACTGATTACTTGTCATTCCCAGTGGCCACGCCCCAAATTCTACGAAACAATTGGATGAGTTGTAAAAACTAATTCATTGCACAGTTTTTTATGAAGGGGGAAACTAAACAAAGGTTTAGTTTTTGTTAGTTCGTTTTTGTTAATATACATTTTAATGCTGTTAAACTGGGCCTAGCATTAGATTTACTTGCTTTTGGAGCCAGCTTCAAGTGGCCACTAGAAGAACTACAGTCAGCCTAAGAGTCTGCAGTAGGCGGCTCTCTAATACTTGCAGTTTGACAGGGTTCTTCCTGCATGCACAATGACATTTTGGTTTTGGCTTTACCAGGACTGTAATAAGTCATTTTAAACAGTTTTAATTGGCTTAAATTGAAAGGAGAAAAAATAACAATGCTGAGCAGCTATGGATGTGAAGTCAGCCCTCAAATGGCAATTTTTGAGCCAAAAAACTTTCTTTGTACCGCTATCAGAAGCAATTGTGCTTTTATTACTAGTTACGTGAGGGGGTCTCCTTCATTATTATTTTGAAACCCTAATATTCTTAAACAAGATTAATTAGAAGCGTGTCATAAAGTTTAGGGTGCGCTAGATTCCTAGGGGTGGTCATAGTTTGTATGAGTCAAAGTTTTATTGCTTCTCTAGTCTTTTTGATCTCCACCTCTCTGGCTTTTAGCCTCAGTGTGTGTTTTTACTCGCACTGCGGTAACCACCAGCTGTAACAGATGCACCTCCAACTGGACCCTCATTGGTGCATCTGTTGAAATGCTGCACCATCAGCGGTGCTTGCTGTCTGGCTTTCTGGGTCCGTCTGTGTTGCTTCTGAATCGGTTTAGGAGGCGTGAATGAACAGGTCTTGTGTCTCTTTTGAACTGAGATGTAAACTGTGTACAGTACTTTTAATGCAGATTTATCGTTGTGATGGTAAAAGCGTGCCTCTACAGTGCTTTCAGGACAGGCCAACGTGTGTTTTGTAAACACGGCGTGACAGTGAAGCAGGGCTCTTCTGGCCAAGTGGCTTTAGACAGATCACACCCTCACGCTGCAGCTCTCTGACTCTGCGCTGCAAACTCAAAACTCTTTTGGCAAGTTTCAGTAATCGAATCATATTTTGTCTTGTTTGTCGTGACTCGGCCATTTATTTTTAGAGCTAAAAGCTTTTGTTGCTAGGAGACTGTGTGTCTTAGAGGCTGAGTGAGGGAGGGAGGGAGGGAGGGACAGTATGAAAGAGAAAAGAAATGAAGAAAGGAAGCGATGGCTGCGGCGTTGAGGGGGAGAAAGGCGGAATCTGTGAAAGGCGAACGACAAAACGAACGAGCTATGAGTCAGCAGGGACATCTGCAACACATGCAGTGGGCATGGTTGCTATTTCTGTGTTCTTTGTCTGTGTGCTCTGTGCACCCACGCATGAACCCACTTACCTCTCGCCACTAACCTGTGTTGTGTATCTGTGTACTTTGTGAGATATTAGCTCGCCCACTTTGATTCAATCCCCTCCTCCCCGCTGTGCGTTGTATGTGTCACCGGGCATCTGCATGTACTACATGTGCACATGTGTGTTTTTCATCGGCGATTGTGTCACAACGCCTAACCTGTCCCCAGTGACAAGAGCCTTATTGTCCGCTGTATGAATCATATGCTTGTACCCCATTAGTAATCTGCCTTCAAATGGCTGTTAGCGACTATCACAGCCAGCTCGTCTGTCTTTTGGCTCTCTCTCCGAGCACCATTGGAGATCAGATAGCAGCATGTTGTTTATTAGTCACCGGGAGCGCGCCTGTTTTTCAGGATATTTTTTACTCTTCCTTACAATTGCTTAAGTTTTTTAGCTGCCAACTTTAAAAAAAGAAAATACTTATAGTTGTAGCCAGCATATTTGCAGATTTGGAGAGTGAAAGTCACGTCAGAAAACTTGCACTCCTTTAGTTTCTGTCACATGTATAAACAAAGTTGCAGTGTTGGTTACTCGTATTCAACAGGACCAAAGTTTCTCAAGCCCCCTTTTTTCTTTTTGTAACTCCAAAATCTGTGTGAGATAAGTGAAGGCAAATAGCTGAATTATATAACTGTTGTACCACCTACCTATTGCTGAAACATTATGTTAAGAGGGGCAGCCAATCAAAAGAAAGGTTGCTAAAACGAAGGTGGTATAGCTAGTATGGCTCACAGTCAATGAACTGAGAGGCTGCAGCGAGGCCCGACTGCAAGTTAAAGATTATTTTGAACCGTGAATCATGCAGAGCTACTCTGACAGTCCATGAATAAAAAAAAAAATATGTTGCAATACAAATTTAGATGACTAATGCACTTGGTTAGGTCAGTCAGTTTGAATTCATAAAATGTCTCCATCACTGTGATGTGATGACTCAGGCTTATGGATTGAGCCCCTTGATGCAGGAACATTTATGAAATATCATTAATTTGATGGGAGAGAGATGGGGGGCGTGATGAGTGATAGCATGTATTACTTTTGGTTTAGTAGACGAAGCAGTGCTGTGAAGTTTTCTTGCAAGATTTGGAGTGTGCTGAACAACAAAATGTTCTTAAATTTGAACATTACTCAACTGGTGTGTCTCCGTTACTTAGCCAGATGTTGATGCACAAGGAGCTTGCACCAGTGTGGCAGCATGCTGGTGTTTGCAGAATTTGAAGTCCTGTGATGATATTATGAATAGTTTTTCATGCTCTAAAGGATCTGCTTCCATGGTTGAGTGGTATGTGTATATGACTTCTTGTTATGTGGCTGCGCTGTGTATTGTAAACATCAGCCAAGTGCCTTTTTGTGGCTTTCTTTCTCTCTGTATGACTGATGTCTCCATAGGTCTTAGTTTACGCACTGTCTTTTGTTGTGGTTAGATGTTGCCAGTTTTGGTCGGTTATGCATTACTGATACGGTCTGCTTCTGCAGCTGATACTTACACCGCCATTTCCCTGACTTATGTATTCATGGTGAGGCCCAGCTCCACTTTGCACACCTGATAGTGGACTTTGGTTTCCAACTGGGTTAGTTTTTCCATGACTCACTTTGACTCCATTTACACCTGCTAATAAAATGTGATCTGTTAGAGAAAACACATGTTAATTTCAAAGTGGATTGTAAACACAAGCACCGCTGTGGTCTGAATTTGAATGTATCGCAGCACTGCGAACAGTATCAGCACAGGCAGTTGTATGCGAAAGCAAATCACACGGTGTGTTGAGGATGTGCTACCTGTTTGTGTGTGTGTGGTTAGGGATGATGTGACCCACTGTAGAGTTTGTCATCCACTCAAGCTTCACAAAACACCTTCACACGTGATTTGTTTCCGTCATTTGTTGCACTTTTAACTGGTTCACAGTGAAGGACTCAAATAGATACAAACACCTCTGTAGCAAAAATGACCTTTTGACAGAAACACTGTAAAAAGCCCCTTTCTGCTCCGATTAAAAAAAGTACATTTTTTGATAAACTGGCGTCTGCTGTTTTGTTTATTTCAAAGAAAAGAGCAAGTGTGCACAGATCCAGGCTAATTATTTTGGGTGCCAGACCCAAAACATAATATGTCTGCATGCTGTTTGGCTCGGTTCGTAAAACATTCATACAAAGGCAACATTCTGATCTCTCTCTTCTAGAGAAGGCCAAACCTACAGCCTTGGGCCTGTTTTAGACTTCTGCAGGCAGACTTTGTAGGGCCTACGACGTAACCTACGCAAGTGGCCGATGTCATTGCTGGCATTTGTGCTGGTGCATTATGTATTAATTACCTTGTGGTTCTGGTGTTTTATGTGCAATGCCAGCTGACAGAAACTAATAAAATGCTCTGACTTCTTTCCCTCATGGGTCTCTACTCTTTTCAATCTACTTCTTTGTAGATTCCCTCATGTTCATTACGCAATCGCCTTCCAGGAATTTGCTGACATTCATTAGTCTTTATTTTGATTCTATGGTTCTCATTCATTACATAAAGACAATGATTGTTATTTTCTCACTGATAGGTGAGGTGCACATCAGGTTACAGCGTAGGGCTTCAGATGAGTTTGCAGTTATTATGTAGCTACAGCATGAAGGACATAATGTTTGGACTTTTAGGAGTGTGAGCTCTTGTGTTGTAACTCATGAATGCAGTTTCCTGCAGCTATGAATGAAGCACTGTTAAAGAGCCACAGGTCTGAGCCATCATCAGATTTACAGCCATTTTCCTCAGACAGTGCTGTGACACTGAGTTTCTTTGATTTATTCTCAACATGGCTTCATTTTGGCCCATGCAGCCGAAGGGCCAGTGAGCTCATTCAATGGCAAGGCGTCATCCACAACTTACAAAAATCCCTATGATACTACACTTTGCAACAATAACTAAACCTCTAATAGTGTAACAACAGTCTTAAAGAAAACCTATTCATAACTGATCCCCATCCCAGTAAACAGTCAGTGCAGACAACAAGCGAAGCGCAATGAAAAAGTCCTAATTGATTTGAATCAACATCTGGACCCCAGGTCCACATACTGGAGTTTAGTTACCAGGTGTGCACCTTTTTATTGATTCTCACAGCTTATGCCCCTCTTTTCTGTTTTAATGTCATCTTATCTGGTTTTCATCTGGTATTTCGCCTATTTTGTGTGGTTGTTTTTTGTGTTATTGGCTGCTTTTATGGTGCTGCCCCAGAGCGCTTTCCTCTCACATGTTGACAGGGCCATAAAGGATAAAAAGAAATAAGTATTTCCCAGTTTACTGCGCCAATTTGTTGGTTGCATACTCTTATACATCGCATGGCTTTCTGCATAGCATGGTTATGCAATGGCACCTACCTTTCAGCATGAGTGTCTTGCAGTTTAATCAAGCTTGGTTCAACGGGCCACGTCACACAGCGTTACAGTCCAGCAGCCTTGAGCATATCGTTGTTAACAGTTCGCCGTCGTTGCTGTATAGATATGACAGACTTTGTAGAGTGTGGGAAACTGATTGTAACCTTGGTATTTAGGATAGTGTGTTTCTTTACAGTTACATAAACACACACACACACACACACACTCACAAAATTTAACATTGTTATATTGTGCCCATATGTTTCCCACCCTCAGCTTTCTCAGCCTGATTGCCAAGGCACATCTGGTCCTAATAAGGTGTGTTTGTGTGCGTGTGTGCGCGTGCCCCTTTGCTATGCAGCCTTTCAGCCTGGCCTTCTGTAGAAGTGGTGTTGAGTCTTTTACTGCCACCCACTGCTTTACAACACAAAGCCTATACTTTAAACTTTCGGGTAATAGTGCGTGTGCTCTGGTGAGATTGTGCTCTGATAGCAGTTATAAAAAACCACAGCTTATATTTTGTCTGTGCATATTTCAAGGCCTGTTAATCTGTTGTAACACTGCTGATTTTCCAGCTTTGATGCTGATAGCAGGGGAAGATTTGATATGACTGCAATCTGTGGGAACAGATTTAACCGAAAGTGCTCATCACCAGCTTTCGCTGAGGCACCAAAGCCTTGCAAGGAGATGTTTGGGGATTTCTTCAAGTTTTTTTTTGCTCCCATCAATCTTGTGTCTTATATCCTTTCTCAAATATTCCCCTCTCCTAGCTTAGCACAGTTCCTTTGTCACCTGTTATGCTCATAGTTTAAAATCCTGAGGGGTATTAGCTTTAAACAAAAGCAGTTTACAGCTGTTGTGATGTTGACCCTGGCAACAAAATGGCCGCAGTCCAGTCCAGTCGACAATTAAAGGCTTCAGAGGGATCATAGTTAATCACATGCAGATCACCAATAACATGACTCAAACACAAGACTTTTCCTTGTCACGATCATCCATCTGAACGCCTCTCTCTTTCACCCCAGGGTTTGCCTTCCCAGAGTGGGCCTACAAGCCAGAGTCGAGCCCGGGCTCCAGGCAGATCCAGCTGTGGCACTTCATTCTGGAGCTGCTCCGGAAAGAGGAGTACCATGATGTCATCGCCTGGCAGGGAGACTACGGAGAGTTTGTCATCAAGGACCCAGACGAGGTGGCCCGCCTGTGGGGGGCGAGGAAGTGTAAACCGCAGATGAACTACGACAAGCTCAGCAGAGCACTCAGGTGGGACTAAAGAGTGGAGGGATGGTTTTAACACGGGTCTAACAGGCGTCAGCTTCTCAAACACGGTTCACTTTATATTTTGAAACACACCTTCAGCAAGACTTTAACCATTCAAACAAGACTGCAACTCGCATTTATGAACAATATTTTCCACACATGAGATGAGTCTGGATTGTGCTTTAATGGTTCCCTCAGTTTATTTTATTTTTATTTTTTACTCCTTTACTCTCTTAGAGGTAAATACATTATGCATTACACCCTGCAGTCATTCTCAGGGATGAAACTTGCTGATACTACCAACATGAATTACTGCGTGTTTGTAGTGGCTCCCCTTTTGTGCCTCAAGGGTTTAAGGTTCAACTCCAGACAGGAACTTTTGTCCTCGATGCTTCAAATTTTCACTCATTATCTGGTCACCCAATACTTGACTCCGGATGATCGCAGGTCCCTGAAGTCTTTTAAAATAAATGTGATACATAGTTGGTTTAAAAAAAATCCCTTAAAATTTGTGTCTTTGCTCTAAATTCAGTTTGAAATGTGTTATTTTCATTGCACATGGAGAATTTTTGCCACACGATGCCACTTATTTCACACTCTCACACTTGGATCAGAAACAGTCCCACTCACCAACAGGCTGCACCCAATCATGGTTAACCTTGTTCACATATAGTCAGTGAATACTTAACATAGTTGTTTATAAGCAGAAAAGGTAAAAGTATATTTAAACACTTGGTATTAAAACAGCTTTTGTCTTTGTAGTTTGACCCTTTTGGTGATGGCTTCCTGTGTAAATATATACAGGGATAGTTGGCAATAGACCTAAAATGGTTTGTTTGTTTGTTTTTTAAAAGAAGTGCAGAAGTCTTTGGCTGGCAAACACTCAAACAGAGACACCTGAACCTGATGATGAAGAAGACGTTCGCCAGCCAGTCTGCTCATTAGTTTACGGAAATGAAAGATGCAATTTTAACAGCAAATGGCTTGAGGATAATTGTAACTCCTGATGATTAAAAGTGTTCCTGGAAATGATGAACAACATACTTTATTTTATCTGAAGTGACCTTTTCCCCCATTTGGAAAGTGTTTAGTTTTGTCCTTCATTTAATTAAAAGTGTTACTTAAAAGGTCTGAAAGTGTGAAATTAAAAAGTTAACCTTTGCTGTGCTTGCTACCTGGCGCCAGGTTGGTTTATTATTTTAGTAAATCATAAGCACAGTTACCTGTTGTTTCTAAGATGTTATCAGTCCAGTTCAGATCTGCACTACTTTAATGAGCTTTAGACTGTGTCGGAGTAAGCTGCAACACATTAGGTTAATGATGGTTTCTATTTACTTTAAATCTTTTTTTTTTTCCCCTCTAAATTATTCAGTTGGTCACCACTAACATCCCAAGTAACCAACCTGTAGCTAAGCTTAAAGTAAGCTTAAAGTAAGCTTAGGTCTACTCACTTTTCCGTACTGCTGTAGAAGCCTTCATCACCAAAGCCGAGCCTCGTTACACCTGAGTTTTATCCATTCCACATCAGGACTGGAGAGCTAGGATGGCTCGTATTTGTTGATCTATTAACACCAATGAAAAACAGCCAGCTTTTCCCAGCTAGCTGATACTAATGCTAAGCCATATACAGTGGAACCCCGACTTACAAATGCCCCATTTAATAAAAAATTCAAGTTACGAAGGCACTTGACGGCAATATTTCTGCCCGTGTTACGGCAAAATGCCCGTGTAACGAAATCCGCTGGCTCTGATTGGCTGAGCCCAGAATCCCTACAATGCCCACAATGCCTTCCGAATCATGTGACAACTTGTGCTTTGTTTTATTAGCCTATAACCTATCGTTCACTCAAAATGGGTGCTTCGACTTTGGAAAATTTTGTTTTTATAAAATCTATCCACAACGCAGGAGGGTAGACAGTTTCATAAATGTTAAGTTACAGCAGCTTGAATCGTGTTGTTTTGAACCTCGGGTGAACAAACTCAGTAAAGTGTGCTGGATTGATTTTTCAAATGGATCCTCTTTGAGGGTAGTAAAGTACATCAAACCACAGGGTTAGGATAACGGTCCATTCACACACAACAGAATTGGACTATGATTTATTTTTAAATTATACTGAGTCTCTTTTTTTGTTTTCTGTTCATTTGAACTTGCAGGTGTTGAAAACAAACTCGAATGATATTTGAAAAATTGGAGCTGAAGAATAGCTTTCATCATAGTTTACCATGAACTGTGCTCTATTTTACAGTGAGAGACAGCAGACAGACTCTAAACTATGGGGGGGGGGGAAAGCTTTTTTTCTTTATAATTCTTTTGAGATTTCTGTTTATTGTTCAGTAATAATTCATCATAAAGACATTTAGCTACATTTCTTACTTATTTTGAGCTCTTTCTTTTTAATTTTTCTGCCTTTTTCGTAACTTTGATGTAGATTTTGTTTGATTTTCAACAGTTTGCGAGGTGGAAGAAAAGGAAAAAAAAAAACAACTGGTGTGTAGTCGTGATTTGTGCATCTGCGCGGCATGCTGAAACTCCAGGGTGTCAGCCGATTTAGAAACGTACACCTTCACCCTCTGCAGAGCACATGTGGGATGCTGCAAATTTTTATTTAGCTTCCAGTCTGTTCTTGTGAACACACACACATCCAGTCACTGGTGTCGCCTCCTGTGTTGTAGGTTGGTGTGGGATATAGTTTGCTATGGTGATGACTAGTTATGCTGCCTCGTCACCACACATACACACACGCGCGCGCTCCTACAAACACACACAAACACTTAACACCTTGTTATATGTCAGCCCTCCTCCAGCCCATCTGTGTTGTTTGTTGCTTAAACTTTATTTTTTCCAACATAACTTCATATGCCTGCATATTTAAAGCGATGCTTTCCAAGCTTGAATTCAGATATCAACACCAGTTTGTTGATCAGAAAGGGACGATGATGATTTTCAAATTAGAATCAAGTATTTATTTTGCAGCATTGGTTGGCTGTTAGTATACCCAACAATAAAGATAACCAGTGCAACACAAGTTGGTGTTTCTGACTCATTTTAACTTCCGTTTGAGGTTGTATGGGTAGGGTGGCTAGCGCGTACACACATCCGCCACAATCCCCTAATCTTTTTTATTTTTATTTTTGCTGACTACTTTTTTGTCGAATGCATTAAGCGAGACAAACAACAAGCACAGCATCGATTCTTTCGAGCTCCGGCGCAGCTAATTGCACCTACGCCGGATAATGCTTGCATTTCAGAAGAAGCAATCGTCTGCATGTTGCTCAATAGTGTCCGAAACAAAAGCTTCATAAAGCTGCGCAGAGCGTATCAGTACAGGAAGTCGCACCCAGGAACGGCAGAGAGTCCGGTCAGTTTTCAAAATAAAAGACAAAATGTTACGCTTCTGAAATGTCCACATTTCCACCTTCTGATAGTTCTTGTTATTGCACTGTCCTGAAGAGTTTGTAACCCCAACTCGAAGACAAGATCCTCTCTAAAGATTCAATGATGAGGCCATTGAGCCAGGCATTAGGGAAGACATAATGAGAGAGGCTGGGACTAACTAGTTGGCTACCACTGAGCTTGGAAATTAAGAGAGATTCAACCACTTGCAGCCAAATACACAACAAATCCATCACTAAGAAGTCATTGTACATCATAAAGGCTCGGATTTTAATCCCCACTGTAGGAGCATTTCAAGCTTAACATGTTTAAAAGACAATCAGTACTAGCAGTTTTTGGTGAAAGTGTGGTTGCACCAAAGTCAAGTCACCAAACTGTATATTCTTTTTTTAAAGTTAGGTTTTATGAGTAAATGAAGCCATTCTGTTTACCAAATGGCCCAAAATAACAGAACGCACTAACAACTGCTAAGTAAAGCAGCAGACTCATTGCCTTAACTCTGTGCAGGCCAATGGTGCCCATGTGTGCTGTTACCCCCTGCAAAGACCTATTTTGAGCATAGAGGAAAAACCATCTGAAGTGACAACACATCAGGAAATATTTGGCAGCATTGTCTTTTAAGTTCAGTCTGAAACCACTGGGTGATAAACTGGGAGCCCCTTTGATGTCCTCTGTGAACTGAAACTTATTAAACAAAAACAGACCAAATGTGAGTGTGGGCATTACAGGGCTCTTATCCCCACGAAGGAACTAAGCCACAGAGAATTAACAGTATATTAACAGTCAGTTTGATATCTCAGCAGTTTCTTTCTCCCTGCTCTGTGTTTCACATCAAGGAGCAGCTGGAGCCAGGCTCTGCTGTGAATGCCTTTTCTGTGGTTTTCTAAACCTTTTTAACAACGAGCTGTTAATTAATTCTGACGTCGTCAGAAGAAAGTCCTCTTCATCTTTGATTGATGCTTCTCGCCGCCTTTTGAAGCAAACACGCGCCGGTACACACATGAACGTTTCTTCATTCGGTGCGTGTTATCGAGCGTATGTGTTTTTGGGCTCCTTCATATCTGCATGTGCGTTCGCTGCACAGAAGTCGCGTCTGTACGGTCCAAAGTCCTTTCTAGTTTGTTTGAAGGAAGTTCAAAGACCACGAGGCCTCGAGAGAACCGGGGCCCCACGATGTGAGACTGGCTGCCCCATGTTGACTCGGTGCTGTTTGAGATTGTGTATGCGTGTTTCTTTCACACATATGTGCCTGCCCTTTTCCCCGATTTGTTCAAAGTGCCTTCCATTTATCATGTCAGCGAACATTATGTCCACCAGCTTTCACAGCACGCACAGCCCTGATATTATTAAGACCCACACACAGATCCTGCCATTCAATGCTGTGTGTGTGCGCGCGCGTGCGTGCGTGCGTGCGTGCGTGCGTGCGTGCGTGTATACTGATTTGTTATGAGTTTTTCCACCTCTTTTGTTTGCACTGGGTTTTGCCTGCACACTCCTGTTAATTTTTCACCTCTACATAGTTCTCAAGTGTGGAAACAAATAGCAGTACATGCCATTTGATTTTGATTTGACTTCATATTTCAAATCAGCTACTTTACAGAAGGAGGAAGGAAATAAAAAAAACTTTATTGTTGTGAGGCTGAAGGCTTGCACAAAAGATTTAAGCGTCCACCAAAATCTTTGTTTTTCTTAACGCAAGGTTTAATTTACAGAGGTTTAATACGTAATTTGATTTATTAAATGGCCAACGAGTAGAAGAAAGGTAATACTGATTCATTGCCTAGTCGCACCCTGAGAGGCGTGTGCACCTTTTATTGTTAAGTTACTGTGATGCATAAAGGACAGTAAAGCTGTGTGGAAATGAGCCGTCGTTTGGCAGCTCCGTCAAAGTAAACTGACAGAAAAAGCTTCTTTCAGCTGCTCCCTAATTCACATGATTTCTCTATAGATTTTTATCCTTACACAAACCCAACGGGATTTAGGAAACCTAAAATGATGTGTCACACATTAATTTAGATTTTTAAAGATGTCCTGATACGTAAAACCTGAGCGTTGAAAGGTGGTGTCTCTTGTTTTTCACCTTTTTCTGTTTTCCCTCTAGTTTGCTGTGCATGTCGGTAGTTTTTGTTGTTGGCTTGCCTGTTTTCTGCCTGCGTCGTATGTTTGAGCCTTTGTGCCTGTTGTATATCTGCCTGTAGTGCTGTGTGTATGTGTCTGCGTTACATCTGCGTGGGCGTGCGTAGCAGTCGGCTGTCAGAAGAGGCCCTCCACTCATTGAGTCGCTGAGGGGCTGGGTGAGCTCCTGTTTCACTCACGGTTGTTCTCACTTGTTCCAGACTCCTCTGACTAATGCTCACACAGGAGCAGCTTCATTATTACCACTAATATTACATCCATGATTATTGGCTTTCTGTCACTTGCAGCGTGACTCATTGATTGGAGGAATATTTCACTTTGCAGTTACATCACTGCACAGTTAATATAAACGTATTGCGGCTGTTTCAACTGCACGTGTTTGGCTCTTGGGTTGTGTATGCATGTTATTTGTCCACAAATAAACTATTGATCTTTCTACGTGAACGGTTATATATGGATCAATGGCCGCATTAGAGGCAGGCACACAAGCAAAATACTCGTAGCGTTTTATATTCAGCCACCTCTGACGCCGGAGAGCAGCTCAATACAATTTATTAACACTAAGAGGCTTATTTTTAGCTCTGTATTCACAGAAATCCATATTTCTCTCTTAATATGTAACCACTGAGCTCATCTGCACATGATGCTGCCGATAATGATGAACAGCTTCTTAGATTTCTCACATTGAAGTGACCGGTCACAGCTGAATGAGAGACACTGATGCCCAAGTTTTTTGTAAAGAAATATGAATGTAGTTTGTTCCCGAGGCTATCGGTGAGTCACAGGGAGCCATTTTATCGTCTTTCAGAGCTCGCTATTCACTCCTCTGCATCGCTGTGTGTATTGACGATGACTAATACAGCCTTACTAATGGAGCCGCCTGGGTAAGACGGAGTCTGAACGGCTGTCTCACTTCCTTAAGTAATCCCAGAGAGAGCTGGAATTTAACTGCGAACAGCTTGTTTAATTGTCTGCTGTACACTGAGCAGTGTAAAGCTACGACGCAGGGAGCGCTCTGAACAGCCACACATTGGGCTTATTGTTTGTCGGTTTGATTTAACATGGCCAAAAACACCAATTCTGTAACATTAAGCATGAAAATCAACATTGAACATGAAAGTCTTGGTAAGTTGAAAGCCTGTTTGTGACCCTGAGGTTGAATGCAGCGGCTGTTCGTGTTTTATGTTCGTGTAGTTTTTCTCTCTCCTTATTTTAATAGCTGAAAATCTTGTAATGACTCTAAACATCTTTCCGCTCATTTTACACCACTATGCACAACTTCTAGAAGACAGCTGAGCTTTGATTTTGGTTTTAATATCCACAAAGGGGCTGCAGACTTAGTGTTTCTGATATACAGGCAAACATGTTGGCTAACGAGTGAGTTATCACTGGTGTCTTATCGTTCTGTGGCAGCTCAGCGCTGTGCTTATCCGTGCTTTCACACTCCTTTAAATGCGAGACTACAACAAAAGCGGCCACTATCAAAGTTTTACTACATGTTACTTAAGATATGTTAGCGTGCTGGGACATAACATTGTTTTTTGTCATTCTCTCTTCAGATACTACTACAACAAGAGGATCCTACACAAGACCAAAGGGAAGAGATTCACCTACAAGTTCAACTTCAACAAGCTAGTGCTGGTCAATTACCCCTTCATCGACATGGGCTCTGGTACGTTCACATCACTTTTAATTCAACCACAGGGTTGTTCCTGGCTCAGCAGGTCCACATGTAAGGAGTCTGTTACCGGGCTTAACTGAAGTGATGTTATATTTTTCCCATCTGATAAGAAAAAAAGCATTTTACGTTTTGAGTAAAGCGAGCTTTGGGAAAACGTTTTTATTTTGGTGGAAAGCCAAAACGTCTTTCATTAGCACCACAAAAAAGTGATTTTCAGTCAAGGTGGGGGCTGTGGGAGGTTGGAGACACTTTACGAGGTGAACTTTAGTCTTAAAACACACGCTAGTCTGGGAATAAATCCCTACCTGATGGCCCCTTTCCCCACCAACTCCACCTCCTTTTTTCCCCTCGTTTTCTTTTTTCTTTTCCTTTCCTTTTTTTTTGGATTTCTACTTAAAGTTAAAAATTCTCATCATGTTTTGATAATTTAAGCTGATAATCCTGTTAAATAATTAATTAAATTACCATAATCGATGAGATTAATTATTACTATGTTATTATCCTAGCTGTGCATCCCTACATGTGCTCTTTTCTTGTACACATGCTTTCTCAGCTGCTGCAGCAGGAATTTCCAATAATTGAACTTTACTTGATGGCAGGAGGAGAAATTCTTAAGTTTTGCAGGAGCAGTTGGGCATTAACGTGTTTTTGACGTGGCAAAAGAAACTGCAGCTCCCGGGGAGGCGGTGTTTGCTCCCACCGAGCCTCCGCTCTGACAGGTTTACAGCAATCAGCGACTAGCTGAGTTCATCACTGTGTTGCAGAGCTTGCGAATGTGGTGCTGAGACCTGCTACAATTCCTGCATCCGGCACATTTTCGAGCTCACAGGCTGCCCCAGCAGCCCTTCTAACACTTCACTGACACCACCTCGTGTTGCAGTCTCTGCACCTTGTTTATGTAGTAGGATGTTATCCTTACCTGTTGGTTAATTTGGCGACAACCTTGAGGGTTCAGCAGGTATCATGTCGGTGAATATCTGCTCTTCTCGTAGACTCATGGATGCTCAGCTCATGTCGTCTGAGCTTGGTTAGCTCACGTAGTTATCTGGATTTTATCTCTCGATTTATAATCCGGGCCCTTAAGCAGGATTTTGGGTGCTCAGAATACTGAAAACAGAGATAATTTCCATTTATTTAGTGACATATAAAGATAAAGGGCTCGAGCTGAACATGGGCCATGTTTAAGAGTGTTATTAAAAATAGTTTTCAAGTGTCTGTGATTTAAATAAACGTGGCTTGTTGGCTCACCTTCTGACAGCTACTGCGAAATATGACTCTCATAGTTTTTTGTTGTTTCTTTTTATACAAAACAGTTTTTAGGTGTTGATTTTTCTCTTATTTCTCAGTAAAGATACCAGCAACGCGTTTGCCATGAACAGAAGATTATATTCTACTGCAAATCTAAATCTTTTTCTTTTCATTGCCCTGACTTTGGTTTGAAATCGGAGAAAGAATGCTTTTAAAGCCAACAAAGCCCAAAAGAGTGTATATAACAGACATTCAAATATTATTGTCTGAGAAAGTTTCCAGTCTGTGCGGTGGGGGGGCCTCACTAATTTACTTGCCAAAGACAAATATTGTAGGTAAAGACTCGAACGTACTAATCCACCCTGCCTTGGTTACAGATGACGTTCACTGAATTTAATTTACTTTTTTTTTCTTTTAGTCTGAGCTGGATGCCATCCTAGTGAAACGTACAGCGTGTAAAATTCGTGCGCGCACGCCTGAGTGTGCCACGTCCCAGCTTCGTCCCAATCTCGAAGCCGACTCTCGTTCTGGTCCCGGCCACCCAGTGTAAACACAGCCCATATGGAGCGTTAGATCCTGGGTGACATAAGTGCAGCACGAAACTTTAATTATAGCCTCCGTGTGATGTGGCCCACACACTGACATGTTGTGATATGATGGTTTCATGCGACGGTTGCACGCACGCCCACGTCAATCTGGATCGATTGGTGAGCACAGACGCGGCGAACATACATGCACGCATGCAGTTTTTCTCTCTGCGCTCGTCATCGCTGACACACATGGCAGATGTGCTCAGAAACCTCACTCAGCAGCTCTGGAGGGGGAAAAAAAAAACAGAAGAGCCCAACCCATGTTTGTGATGGCAGTAAGAGCAACTTTTCCAATATTTAATTCTGGCACGTGCTCGGATGCCAAGAATTTATTGCAGTGCCACAGTCTCCCTGGCGAGGAGGGGGAGAGGAGGAGGGGGAGCGAAGGAGAAGGGAACTTGTGGCTTAGTGTGTAACCCGCTGTTTTTGTGTGTGTGTGCGCCTGTGACCCTCTGGTTAAAATAAAACCTCCTGTCATTAGTGACTTTTCCCATTCTCTTCAGGTTCAGAGGGTAGTTTGTGGAAATTTTAGAAATGTAAAAATCTAAAATAAGTCAGCTCGATGTTTCAGCCAGTGTTTTACGAGCTAGACTGAGGTAACTTAGGCCCAGGGAGGATTGGGAAAAATGTCTTCAGATAGTCCACAGTGCTTTCATATTACTCCTGTGCATCCATTCACCAGCTTCCAGTGAAATTCAGAGGTTTTTTAAAGCACATTATTTACATGAAAGCTCGAACATGGCCTGGCTCCTGTTTCTGTAGCACACCTGCTAAGATCTTATTCTGGCATTCGCTCTTATTTTTAAACCAGTTCACAGACGAAAGGATGTATATGTAAAACTTGGTGACATCTGTTTGATTTTTGCTTCCTCACAGGCCGAGGAGTCCCCCAGAGTGCTCCGCCCGTGCCGTCCGGAGGCACCCACTTCCGTTTTCCCCCCTCCACACCATCCGAGGTCCTCTCATCCACAGAGGAGCTGCGCAGCCCGGGAATGTTCAGCAGCGTGGGCCGCCGCATGGCCCGCGGCTCCGTGAGCGACTGCAGCGACGGCACCTCCACCAACTCTGAGCTGGAGGAGGCTGTGGGTGCAGAGGACAGGGTTGGGGGTCCTGAGAGAGCTTTCAGGAGTCTCCTTCCCCCCCGCATGCCTCATGAGTCTCTGTTCAGGGTCTACGGTGGAGCCCCAAATCCTGGGCTCCCCAGACCTGCTCCCAGAGTCCACCCAGAGCCTCTGTCCCCATTCCCCATCTCACCCCTACCCGGCTCTGGAGGTCTGCTGGCCCCAACTCTCTCCCCAGCCCTGTCTATGACCCCCACCCCTCACCTCTCTTACACCCCGTCCCCCTCCATGTCGTCCCCCATGTTGGGCTCCCACTTCTCCTTCAACCCGGAGGACATGAAGCACTACCTACAGGCTCATACCCAGTCCGTCTACAACTACCACCTCAGCCCCCGAGCATTCCTCCACTACCCCAATATCGTTATCCCACAGCCCCACCGCCCCACCCCCGAGAAACCGGCCGCTACACATCACCTCCACGGCCCTCCCATGCCGCTCTCTCATTCCCTCAGTCAGCAGCCCGGAGGCGGAGAGGAAGGACACCAGCATCCATCGCCATTCAAGTTCAAGCTGCAGCCACCTCCGCTCGGACGCAAGCAGAGGGAAGCGGGAAGCTCAATGGCCGCTTCTTCCTCCTCCTCTTCCAGCCAGTCCTCCTCGTTTACAGGGTCCAGTCAGATGACCAATTCTCTGCTGAGCAGAGGGCCGCCTAATATCAAGGTGAGTCTCCAAGCACACGTGCATGAGCCAAAACTGAGTTTGCATCACATCTCGTAAGACTGAAGGTGCAACTTGGTGTCCAGAAATTTCAGCCCGGCAAATCCACAAAAGTTACAAATATCTCTGAAATATCCTCTTCAGCTGGGTCACATTACAGCTTTATGTCATTTAGCTCAAACAAACTGTTTAATGTGTCACCAGAAATATATTTAAGAAATTCTTTCTCTCCAGGTGGAGCCCATTTCAGACATAGAGTCAGAAGAAGATGTGGAGGTGACCGACATCAGCGAGGAAGATGAAAAGAATCATAACGATGAGGACAATGAAGGCGATATCTTCACACCGACAGCTGGCCACAACAATCACTATCAGCTAAACAACCATCACCAGGCTAACGGAAACAGCAGCAGCCCCTCTGCTCCTCTTCCTCAGAACAATAACCCCGACGATGACCCCGACGATGAGGTCTTCAAGACCCCCGCCACGCCTCCTATCGGTGGGGGTGGTGGCCTGGCCTTCCCTCTGATCAGTCTGAAGAGCGAGCCGGGGAGCCAAGCAGCTCCCATCAGCCCCGGAGGCACGCGCTGCATCCCGCTGAAACTTCGCTTCAAGCGCCGCTGGAGCAAAGACCAGAAGATGGAGGCGGACGGAGAGAGGGACGAGGCAGAGGACAAGAAAGTGCGGGCTGAAGGCGAGGAGGAGGCGGAGAGAAGAGGAAGCGAGGTGGAGAACGGAGGAGGACGAGGAGAGGGGGTTATTTTGGGGCTAATGCTGCCGCCGCCTCCCACCCAGCGCAGAGCGAGCTCGGAGCTGCAGAGGGCCACAGCGCAGCTGTCTCTGGAGAACTCCGGCTGCTGAGCTCCACGCGTGCACAGGATCTGACTTGGAGACAAGACCTCGGATAGTCTCGTCGGTCCTCGCCAGCAGTAGTAAACGTAGCAGGATTTGATTTGACGCAAGAGTTCGTTTGATGCTAAAATGGAGACAAACGCTTAAAGGTTTAATGCGCTTTGATTTAGGTCTTCAGCTTCTATGTGAACATGCGTGTGTATCATATGCAGGAATGTGTGTTTTTGTGCAATAATTCGAGGAGTCGTTGGTCTTTTTCCTCGTACACTTCTTAAATTGCAGAGCAAAATATTTTCCTTCATATGAAACACCAACATGTTCAAATAGAGAGAAAGATTTGGCGGCTTTGTTTCCGTTTTCGCATCGTCACGTCTTTTGGCGGTCAGTACTGTCAGCAGGTAGCTGCTCGGCATTATGATGTATGTAAAAGCTTGTGTTGCCTCTAATGTACAGTAAGGCGAGACGCCTCGCATCTCACCAGATGCGGTGGACGCCGTCTCTCCTGTGACTCGAACACTAAGAGATAACCAAACTTAGATTGTACATGGATTTTTGCCCACTTCTATTTCTTTTAACATTAGAGTTCTGCAGAGAGGGCGTCTGCTCTTTAATATCCATTTGCACACTGCCTCATCCATCCCTCCACACCCTCACAGTGCCAGTAAGGTCTGCCATGGTTCCCCCCACATCGCATCTGTGCCCAGATTACGTCTTTGATGGGATTAATGGGTCCTTCTTCTGGAACTCTGAGACAAAATACAAGGGTGCAAAGATCCAGGTTGTAAGAAAGTAGAATTCCCCTCTCTCCTTTGTACTCACCATAACAGACAGTTCCTGATTTTAAAAAAGGAAGAAAAAAGAGACCTTTAACCGCCCTGATGGAGATTATAGAAGTGCCTCTCTGTCTGCACCCGTCACCTTGCAGTTCCTTACAGGACGGAGAGCTGTGAGCTAAAAAAGAGCCGACCTCGCTCCGAAGGATCTTACGGACTTGAGGTGATTAGAAAGAGCTCAGCAATCAGCGGGGACACCACGGGACTGAGGGGCCTCCTCGTCCTCGGCTCGTTCGCTGTACAGACAAGAGATGAACGAAGCTGAAAAGGAGAGGACTGTTTTCCTGACCCGTCGCACAAGATTGTTTGCAAATTAATTCGACGTTGTACAGCAAAAAGCATCCGGGTCTGGGAAGAGAGCGGCGGATATTTCTCTCCAATTTTCTCTTCGGTTGTTGCGGAAATGAGGAAGCATCCACTAGCAAGGCTGTAATTACACACACTCCCACAGAAACAAGTGTGTGTGTTTGTGGACCCAAAGCTGGTGCACTAACCTCGAGGATACAGAGGGTTTCTCTGCTTTTTATGTCCCTGCGTGACTTCGCACAATCACAGAGGGGTTTTTGGAGGTTTGATGGCGTCTGATTTAAAAACTCTCGTCTGCATTCCCCTGATTTGTTTTTAGGACTTCTGTCAAAGGACGTTTGTGCCTCTTGAGGACGTGGACAGTATTTTAGGGCATTTTTGCAGTGATCTGAGGGCTTTCTGTGTTTTGGATATAATCTGTTCACGTGATGTTTTGTTTTTGTATTTGAGAAGCAGCGATTCGTCTAACGGCGGGGTGGGTGGGCGAACAAGAACGGGAACCATGAAATGAATGTCGAGCATCAAGGTTAACTCAGGCAAACCTTCACTGAGATGTTGCTATAACAGCTAATTTTTATGTCGTTTTATTCAGAGTTTTAAACAGAAATGTGCCCGTTTTAAAGAACAACAGGTAGATTGTGCCTTTTTTTTTTTTTTCCCTCGAGTTTTATTGACCTACCCCCGGCTTAATGTTTTATCTCACACACTCACAGAGTACCACCATGCCTTCTGCTTTTGTAAAAGATACAGAATAAGTAAATCTACACATATATATTTTATTCAAATATATATTGAATTCAAATATTATATTTCAATATGGTCATTTGATACAAATCAGGAGAATCCTACTATTTTTAATGGTAAAGATGTGTGTGTGTATATACTCTAATGGGCATATTATTACCAGTATAATTCAGCCTTTGCCTTCTCACCCTTGCCTTCTCTTTGACCGTTGAGCTGCAGCGACAAAAGGCCCCTGGTATCAGAGTTTTATATTTATATTGTTCAAAAAAACGGGGGGGAAGCAGTTATTGTGTATTCAGGGGACGGAGGGTGTGACTTGGAGAAAGGAGTGAACTTTTAACCCGGTGGTTCTCGAACTTAAAAGTTCACACCTCACACGCTTTTTTGTTGTTGTTTTTTCCCTTATCAAACTTTCAGGCATCAAATTTGTTCGTTTTAGTTCCACTTCATGTTCCACAGTTTGAGACCTGCTGATTTAACCTGACCCGGGTTAACTCATTATGACTCTGTTATCTGGTGTGTTTGTTTTAATGCCCGTGGAGTGGCAGCTGGGTGGAGTTTAACCACCGCAACACGGAGTCTGTCGCAAGAAAGGCAAATTTAGGAGGGGGTTGTCCTCCCGTTTGCTCGCTCTCCGCCCGCCTCAAACTTAAAAATCAGCTTAAAAGAGGTGAAGGTCGCAAAACAGGGAGCGGGGAACGGACTCGTGTGTTCTGATTGGACGGCACAGGTATTCAGCTTCATGTCGCCACATGAGGTCAGCAGGGCCACAGCTGTGGTAGGACTGGACTTTGACTGAGGATTCGAAGCTTTGTGTGTCTGTGCTGATCTGAAGCCTACACACACACACAGTACGATGGTTAGCGAGGCTTTACTGTGGCTACAATAAAGGGAAACATGACATCACACCTGACATCAGACGCCTCCGCAGTCTTTTGGCACTGCCATAGAAACTGCAGCCAATCACACGCAGCGAGGAAACTGCATCAGTAAACCTCAGGGCAGAGTGGAGAGAGAGAGGGACTTCCCATAATCTGACTCGCTCATTCTTGTCTGTGTGTGTGGTTTCTATGGTTAAGCCGTTTATACACACACACACACACACACACACACACACACACACACACACACACACACACACACACACACACACACACACAGAGCTTTTTAGCCCAGTCTGCAGAGTCTTGGTGCAGGTTTTAGTCCTGTTTGTCCAACCAGCTCCAGTCTCAAATCCATGTCCTAAACCAATCATCAGCTGTCTCCATCAGGCACGTGGTACATGTCCACAGGGGTGTTTTGGACACACTTTTGAAGTTGATGAGCAAAAATCCCACCAGCTCTGATGAAGGACCCTGACAGCGTAGAGTCTGCATATCTGCTCACATGCATACACTTACCTAAAGACAGAGCACCTCCGGCTTTCTCCATTCATTGCGTACAGCCTAGCGGGATTGCCTGGAGCTTGATTTGCTCTCACAGGTGTCACATTGCACCGGACACCCCTGATTTGTTTAAAGCAGCCTCATCCTGGTGTCACCTTTGGCACCAGAAACACCTGTGGCCTCATTTTCAGGGCTCTTCTCTCGAGCAGTGTTGCTCTCTTAAATCCCACTCCTCCTTAAATTTGATTGGTCAGAGAGAGAGGTCACAGTGATGGGGAAAAACCTACACCTTAAACTCTGTGGGAACTTCAAGGACAGATGTAGCAGTTAACACAAGTCTGGTAGAGGAAAATAAAAACACCCGAACTGTTACACCTGTGCTGCCTTACCTGACAACAGAATAACAGTTTCCCACCAGCTTCACATTTTCACTCCTCAGCCTCATCAGTGCTGTTCTTACCATTTTTCTTCTGTATTATTTCAGACGTATTACTGTTACTCTTGTAATTATTATCTTATTAACATTAATAATTTTTTTTAAATTGCATTGTATCCTCTCGCCACGACCCGGCCTCTTCTCCATTAATTCCTGGTTTTCTGTGAGTTTGCGCTCTTTCCGTAACTAGTCGGCTTCAGTGCAGTCTTTATTTTTTATTATTTTTCTTTTAATTACGCTGATTTTATAACCGTGTTACCGTGGACAGGAGCGGGGTCACATTAACCCCCCCACGTGCTCTACAGCGAGGGGGTCAGAAACAGTCATTTTCATTTTATGATGATTTATATATATTTTCCCTTTTTTTTTTTTTTTTTTTCCTTTCCTTTTTTGGAGGACTCTGTAAGAAAACAAAGAGCATTGTACTGTTTAACCATTTTATTATTTGCAACGTGTCCCCCTGTGTTTTCACTCGGGTCTCTGTCTCTCCTCTCATGTCCACCTCAGCGGTGAGCGCTCACTCCAGAGGACAGACGGAGACTTTTTTTTTTTTTTTATGTCATGGAGGATCCACATGTACTTCTGTTTCACTGCTATCTGTTCATCTTCATTTGTAATTAAATAATAATCAGGGTTCATTAAAAAAAGGTCAGTTTCTGTCTTTATTTCATGTTTCTGCCACTGAAAACACAATGGGGAGTTTGTTTACTGACTTTGATGTTAGCTGGAGTTTGAATTCAGGAAAATTTTAAATTTACTGAAATTTTTTGTAGATATTTTGACTGTAGAGGAGTAAAATATACCCAGATACCTGGTTTGTTGTACCATTATCTAATATTTTCAGTAAAAATACACATTTAGAGTGGTAGGTGCTCATGTAAAGTATATCCAAAACCCTATTTTGGTAAGGGGCAGGCAATCCATGGAGTAGGCTTAGGAAGTAGGTGACCTGACGGTGCTTCCTTTTGTCAGAGGTGCTGCACTGTTGTCCAAATAAGCATCATTTTAAACTGTGAATCATGCAAAGCTACTGTAGTAGAGTGTAAATTTTTATGATTGCCGCCCCCTTTTTTTTAAGGTTGGGATAAAGCAGTGATTCTAAGGCATTTTATACTATATTGTTTAAAACAAAAAAACAAAAAAAACCGCGCAAGCACTTTGCAACAGTGGGAAGGAAGAACGCCCTTTTAACAGGAAGGAACCTTCAGCACAGCCAGGCTCAGGGAGGGTTGAGAAAACCGACATGCTGCAGTGGCACAAACTCGTCTGGTGTTGTGCTTTGTAGCGTACAGTCGCTACAAAGATGGCTAGCACCTAGTCATCCACAATTTCATCATTAGATGGTAAGCCTCGTGCTCACTATCTGATGATAAACTTTACATTGTGCAGATACAGAACTTATAACACCTCTCAGGGGCCACATGTCTATGATTCAGTTCCTTATAAAGATCATCTATGCTATTGAGATCTAGAGACTGGCTAGGACACTCCATGACCTTAATGTGCTTCTTCAGCCACTCCTTTGTTGCCTTGGTGGTATGCTTTGGGTCACAGTCATGCTGGAAGATCCAAACACAGCCCATCTTCAGTACTGATGGAAGGAGGTTCTCGTTGAAGATTTTACAGTACATGGCCCCTAAATGCAGTGAAGTCGTTTTGTGCTCTTAACAAAAACATAAAGCCAAACCGTAATGCTTCCACCTCTGTGCTTGACTGTGGGGATGGTGTTCTTTGGGTCATACTCAGCACTTTCTCCCAAGCGTTATCGGAATCATTTAGGCCCGGGGTGGGGAACTCCAGGCCTCAAGGGCTGGAGTCCTGCAGATTTTAGATCTCACCCTGGGTCAGCACACCTGAATCAAATGATTAGCTCATTACCTGGAATTTTAAGACATGCCGAGGAAGTAATTTAGCCTTTTAAATCAGCTCTGTTGGATCAAGAACACGTCTAAAACCTGCAGGACACCGGCCCTAATAATCCATTTAAAATGGTCCGAAAGGCTTCAGCATCCCAATTTAGTAGAGGCTTCACTTAGTTATTTCGCTGCTAATGGTCTAGTTAAAAAAATCTAACTGTGCAAATGTTACAGAGGTAGAAACTATTCAAAGAGAACAAGTCCTCCCCTTGTGTCAGCTGTAAGCATGTTTACTTCTGTTGTTTACCTGGATTGACTCACTTTTGTAACGAGCCTCAGGTGGCCATTAAAGGAACTGCAGTCAGGCGCTTCACGTGGGCTTTGTTTTTCATCCCTGGAGGTTTCTGCTGGGCTCAAACCTGGTCTGCAAATGTTTCTCTGCTGTTCTGAACAGATGTTAAACTTGAACATGTAGCGGCTGGAATAACAGAAAATGTCTGATTCGTCTTCACAGTCAGGTCTTTTAACATTTTCTAGATAATTAATGAACAGATAACGAATATAATCATTAGCGACATCCTGATTGGCTGTTAAAAGAGGAGAATTTGAAGCCACTTGCCAGCTTTTACTCACTCGCTGACGTGTGCCAAACTATTACTGAGTCAGATCGTTTTGTTTTCAGCAACCTGCAGCCTCTGAACGCTTCGTGACTCAACCGATGTCAACAGCAAGTTAAGTGCTTTGTACTCGTCTAAGTCTCTGCACATTTTATGAAAGAAAGCCATCCATGGATAAACATTCCCACTTCTTTTCGCTGTAGGCCTGCAACACTGATTAAAACCAGTGTTTTTGTGAGTTCAGGTGCAGGAAGGTCTTTAAAACAAAGACAAGATGTTAAATTAGGATTCTGGTGAAACCAGGGCGCTAGTGCAATGACAGGAATGAGTCAAACATCCTGTTTATTGCTTTTCATTTATGTTTTTTTCCATTAAATTTCAGTATGAGTGCAGCAGCAGTGCACATGGCCAGCATTAGTCATGACTGCCCTGAGAGTTTTAATAATTATGATGCTAATCGTGTCCCAAATGACACCTCGGTGATCCGCCCACCTCATGTCTTCACTCCTGCCGACATGGAAGTTCTAATTACTCACCCGACTGGCAAATCTCTCTCATAGCCCGGTGTGGGGGCTTATCTTTCTGCTGTGCCTTCTTGTGATTTGAATCAGAGTAACATTTGTGCCACCTCACAAATTTTGGGTGCACTTTGCTCTGCGGCAGCTGTGTGGGTTCAAGTAAAAGGTCGGAGATCACTTTCAGGCTTTAGTTCTTGAGATTCAAACAGAAAGATGTTGATAACAGCGCAGTTTTTGAATACAATGCCAAAGCTAAGGCTGAATATTTCTTTGTCCAGTGCAAAGTTAGAAAATAATATTATTCGAGTCCCTTAAAAAAACTTTTTACCTATAAAACCATAAATATTGGATTTACCGTAATTGAGGCTAAAAAACTCAGACCTGACACTAAAGAGTCAAAGACTAGTACTTCCTGACTTTTGAAAAAAGAGACTTAAATTACTAAAAGATGATCAACCCTAGTTTGACAGTTTCCAATTTGATAAAGAAGAACGGTGTATGAAAAAGCATCCAGTAAGAAAAAATGTAGTTTTATTGCTTTTTTGTAATTGATTGTAAGACAAAATATAAATATGAAGTAGATCTAAAAACCAGGTATATTAAAGTGACGTGAAATGTTTAGTGTTTCCACTTTTCTGGGCTTTAACCCAAAGGTTTTCCACCATGACTCACATTTTGGCTCAAATAAAGCATCATTATGTTTAAGTATACAGTCACTAAAAGAAACATATAGCCTAAAGAGCTGTTTTCTCTCACCTGTTTGTGTAGCTACCACTTTCCAACCATTAAAAACTGCCTCTCCCAGTGTTTCACTCCTGGTTTCTTTAGTAAAACTCTGGCTCCCCCTGCTGTCTGAAGTCAGAACTGCAGCTTTGATTTTCCAGAAAACCCTCCTGGTTTGCTGAGTTCCCAGCAGAACTGGACGGGATGAAGGTGAAACCTGAATGACTTTATAATTAAATGTTTCCCTGAAGATTGTTTACATACAAACATAAACATGCATTTAAGGCTGGGCTGATCATTTTGGAAACTGGCACTCAGGGAAAGTCCCACTGTGGAAGGAACTGGAATACAAAAATGTCTTTAGTTTACAGGCTTTGTAATTTTGTGTTTCCCTGAACTGTGTAATTTACAGCAATTCAGATGTTTTTTTTTTTCTTTTGTTTATCATCTGCTTCCCAGATGTTGGTCGGTGGGTTAGCACAGTGAGATTTGCCTTTAGGTGGACAACAGCCTGTTGGCTTTGCTTAGTTAAGATAAAGACCGGAAACAATATCTAGACTGGCTTTGACTAAAGTAAACACTGAATAATATTAAAAATGATTTTTTTAGACAGTAAAATATTAAAATTTAAAGGAAACAGTGGCAATATGAATATAACGTTTTTTTTCTCAAACATGTTTGCAGCTTTGAGAGAAAACACCACAGTCACAGTTGTGATGCTCCTCTGCTACAGTGCTGTGGGTATTGTGAACAGAGGAGTCTGAGCCTCTGTGCTAACTATGAAATTTCACCACTATTTCCATAAAAAGGACCCTCAGTTATATTTCTCACTGACTTTCTGTAATTTAAGCAGCAGCTGTGTCACCCATCAGTTACTGCAGCACCACAGCTCTGTCAGCAGGTACTCTCATCACGTCTTACTTTATATCAGAATCACAGTTTTCTTTCTCCTTGTTTCTGTTAATCATTCCATCATTTGTTTCAGTCCGTCTCCCCTGCAGTGTTCTTCGGTGTGCTCTTCGGCTGCTGCTCCCGTCGGGGGGACGGGCAGTACTGAAAGGAGGCAGACTGACAGGCTGTTTGGCCTCCAGCTGAGAGCGATTGTAATCTGAGGTCAGAGATCACAGTCCAGGGAGTCCAAGACAGAAACCAGATCACAACAGAAGGCTAATTATCATGCATTGTAGCTGGCCTCCTGCTGGGACTGCATTCGCTTTCACCAGCAGGCCACAGTGAAGCTTCTGGGCCAACTGCATTTAAAACGGGGTGAGACGCATGTGAGCAGAAACACTTGTTATTAAATTATGCACTTACACTCAGAGTTAGAAATCAAATCTTTGTATTAGAGGAAAGGAGTATACTAAACTATAAATTAAGCTAATTTGCACATTTTATTCTGCCTTTCTCATCAAAAAAATTATAATGCAAGAAAAATATCCAAATATTAACCGAAAAAACTGAAACCAAACTCTCGCCACCCCTCTGTGAAAATCAATATTTAATATCAATGACTTACATGAAAAATACAGTTAATAAAATGATAAGAAAATAAGTGAGCACTACTGCGTATAAACCCGACTAGATACATACACATATACACTTGTGCTAACAATTCAAGAAACATTTTGTATATTTTATATCCCTCCGTTCCCTTTGTCCTTTTTTCCGGATCCTTGTAGTACTTTGGTAGTAGTATTATGATCTTAGTAGCTGATGTGTCAGTGGAAATGAAAACAACTAAACTGTGACAGCAAATTCAGAAACAAACTAAGCCTGCTCGGTGAAAACATTTATCACAAGGTATCCACAAGTGTTAAACTTAGTACCTGAACACAGAAAACAGCAGATAAGAAAACAGCTTTTCACAGGGTTCCATTTGGAAGTAATGAACATGATGTATTGAGATAAACAATTTGACTATTATTATGCTGTTTGATGATTAAAGTCAGTTGACCCATCATAGCAGGCTGGAGACCAACAATGATAGGAATTAGGATCCCCAGAGTCTAGATGGTGGTAATGAAGATGAAAGGGGGATGATAGAAAAGCAGTGAGATTTACAATAGACAGAATAGCGGCTGATTGGCTCACAGACGGTGGGCAAGAAAAAGACTGGAGTAGAGTAATGATTGAGTTTGCAAGCGTGGGAAAGTGGAAGTGATGAAGACAAGCAGCTCGAACACCCAGGAAAGCAGGCGGATGACTGATTACAGCTCTTCCTTATTGAACTTATGCATAAGCTTCATTTAGATTCATGCTTGTATATGTTTATGTTAAGAATACATATTCTTGCTCAAGGTGGCATGCTGTGGCTTTTACAGAAACGCAAACAGAGACGACCAGCCAACCTCAATTTTTAGAAGCACTCCTTTAATAAAAGTAGCAATGAAACCACCTTACTACACATGAATCTGTATTATTGGCAAATTGCTCTTAAAGTATCAAGAGTATTCTGCAGAACACATTGTTCCCCATCGGTGTTATACGGTTATAAGGTTGGTCTGAATTTAAATGCTTCATATGCTGTTTGAGCTACAGCAGGGGTCCCCAATCCCAGTCCAAGAGGGCTGGTTTCCTGCAGATTTTAGATGTGTCCTTGATCTACCACAGCTGATTTAAATGGATAAATTACCTTCTCAACACGTCTTGAAGTTCTCCAGAGGCCTGGTAACGAACTAATCATGTGATTCAGGTGTGTTGACCCAGGTTGAGATCTGAAACCTGCAGGGACACCGGCCCTCGCGGACTGGGATTGGGGACCCCTGATCTACAGTAATGTATTATATTCTAAAATGATGATAAAAATGAAGGTGTTGGCAAAACAGCTGGTTAAACTATCTTCAGCTAAAAACCTTCTGCTAAAGTAGACAGTGAGTAATTTTTTTTGTAAATGTGTTTTTATATTTATATATATTAATTATATTGATGAATTAATTCATTACTGCCATTGTTTGTATTGGCAAAATTTAGTAGATTACATACCAATATATGTGGACAGCCCGTTCTCATTCCCGACGTGTAACATACCGACGATTAGTCGCGCTCCAAGGTGTCCCATAGACACGTGAAAGGTAACCTTCCGGATCCATTTGATACGCGCCAGATTGTGGATGATATCCAATAGAATGACGCTCCCGGTGTAATAATACACGTTCCAGCTGTGCATTCCAGCCATAACCCTAACCTTAATCCTAACCCCTATCATAACCTCATCGTGTTAGATAGTGTTTTCCAAAGCAGTTACAGTAAAATAAACATACACGTGTAGATTGATTCGAAATGGTTCTCATGTTTCCTCATTTTTCCGAACAAGTAACACAGGGACATGTTGGGTGGCCAAAAGCGTAACATACTGACGATTTGTCACCTAGTGTAACATTTTACACTTTGAGAGTGAGAACGTGTTGTGGATTCTTAATATGAAATTATAGTTTACATACAAATATCCTTACAGTCTGAAAATTACGGTACAAATATCCTGTCACATTTGATCTCTGTGAGGTCAGAGGTCAAATTTACAAATTAATACCTCTTGTCTGTGACCTACTCCTACATAAGCTTTGTGTAATCAGAGTAAAACGTCTGTGCAATGTTTTAATACAATAGTTGCTACTAAAATCTTTGATTTGAAAAGAATGACAAACAAACACGTTCAGTCTAAGCTGAAAATGTATACATTTGTGTGACAATGAAAACACACAGAAATCACAATATAATCTTTTTTGGATCTTTTTATTGATTAAAAATAAATTTAGAGTGCCCAATACGATAAGTTGTGTATTAGATGGCACAAAACAAAACCCCAATAATTTGACAATTCCCTCTGAGCAAGCACTAGGCGACGGTGGGGAGTAAAAACTTCCTTTTAACAGGGAGAAAACT